>NC_088220.1:44774841-45074841 GCF_036934945.1 Oncorhynchus masou masou | reverse complement strand
TCCCTGCCAAAAATGGAACCCATCACCCCACGTTAGGTCCCGGTTGGGTAAGCTCATTCAATTACTGGCATGGAGAAAAAGAAGAAGAAAATCTATATAAAAAGTCTGCCAAACTTAATATTTGGAATGGGGAGGTGTTATGTTTGATAGGCTATGTTTTGATGCCATTAATGGCTACGTGAAGTGGACCGAACTAATGATTACGATTAACTAATTTAGGAGTTTTTTCTTTGAGTTTTAAAGGTTACATATGTATATATATATACACATATATATATATATGTGTGTGTTGTTTTTGACTGGTACTGTATGTATATATATATACAGTACCAGTCAAAAGTTTGGACACACGTACTCAGTTAAGGTGTTGTTCTTTAATTTGACTATTTTCTAAATTGTAGAATAATAGTGAAGACATCAAAAGTAATAAATAACACATTGAATCATGTAGTAACCAAAACAATGTTATAATATTAAAATATATTTTAGATTTTAGATTCTTCAAAGTAGCCACCCTTTGCCTTGATGACAGCTTTGCACACTCTTGGCATTCTCTCAACAAGCTTCACCTGGAATGGTTTTCCAACAGACTTGAAGGAGTTCCCACATACTGTATGCTGAGCACCTGTTGGCTGCTTTTCCTTCACTCTGCGGTCCAATTCATCCTAAACCATCTCAATTTGGTTGTGGTCCGGTGATTATGGAGGCCAGGTCATCTGATGCATCATTGCATCCTTCTTGGTCAAATAGCCCTAACACAGCCTGGAGATGTGTTGGGTCATTGTCCTGTTTAAAAACAAATTATAGTCCCACTAAGCGCAAACCAGATGGGATGGCGTATCGCTGCAGAATGCTGTGGTAGCCATGCTGGTTAAGTGTGCCTTGAATTCTAAATAAATCAAAGACAGTGTCACCAGCAAAGCACCCCCACACCATCACACCACCTCTTCCATGCTTCACGGTGGGAACCACAAATAAGGAGATCATCCGTTAACCTATTCTGCGTCTCACAAAGACACAGCGGTTGGAACCAAAAATCTGAAATGTGGACTTATCAGACCAAAGGACAGATTTCCACCGGTTTAATGTCCATTACTAATGTTTCTTGGCCCAAGCAAGTCTCTTCTTATTATTGGCCTGATTCACGCAGTCTCCTCTGAACAGTTGATGTTGAGATGTGTCTGTTACTTGAACTCTGTGTGTCACAACTTCCGCCTAAGTCGGTCCCTCTCCTTGTTCGGGCGGCTTTCGGCGGTTGACGTTACCCGGCTTTCTAGCCACCGCCGATCCACTTTTCATTTTCCATTTTTTCTGTCTTTGTCTTATCACACCTGGCTTCACTCAACCAATTACTTGTTTATTATTTAACCCTCTGTTCCCCATGTTGTGTTCGTGAGTGATTGTTTTTTGTAATTCGGTCCGTGTTTGTGGGCTATCATTGTTGCCTTGTATGTTTGTATTTTTTGAGTAAAGTACTTTGATTACTCATATCTGCTGTCCTGCGCCTGACTCCCTACACCAGCTACACATAGGACCCTTACACCGAAATTCTCAATTATGGTGGATTTATCAGTGGTGACAGTGTTTCCTATCTTCAGTGCAGTGGGCAGCTGGGAGGAGGTGTTCTTATTCTCCATGGACTTTACAGTGTCCCAGAACTTTTTTGAGTTAGTGTTGCAGGAAGCACATTTCTGCTTGAAAAAGCTAGCCTTGGCTTTTCTAACTGCCTGTGTATAATGGTTTCTAGCTTCCCTGAACAGCTGCATATCACAGGGGCTGTTCGATGCTAATGCAGAACGCCATAGGATGTTTTTGTGTTGGTTAAGGACAGTCAGGTCTGGGGAGAACCAAGGGCTATATCTGTTCCTGGTTCTAAATTTCTTGAATGGGGCATGTTTATTTAAGATGGTTAGGAAGGCATTTTTTTTAAATATCCAGGCATCCTCTACTGACGGGATGAGATCAATATCCTTCCAGGATACCCCGGCCAGGTCGATTAGAAAGGCCTGCTCGCTGAAGTGTTTCCGGGAGCGTTTTACAGTGATGAGTGGAGGTCATTACGGAACATGCATGAAACCAAGGCTATTACGGTTACAGAAGTCATCAAAAGAGAGCGCCTGGGGAATAGGAGTGGAGCTAGGCACTGCAGGGCCTGGATTCACATTACATCGCCAGAGGAACAGAGGAGGAGTAGAATAAGGGTGCGGCTAAAAGCAATAAGAATTGGTCGTCTAGAACGTCTGGAACAGAGAGTAAAAGGAGGTTTCTGGGGGCGATAAAATAGCATCAAGGTATAATGTACAGACGAAGGTATGGTAGGATGTGAATACAGTGGAGGTAAACCTAAGTATTGAGTGATGAAGAGAGAGATATTGTCTCTAGAAACATAATTGAAACCA
The DNA here is from genome assembly GCF_036934945.1 of Oncorhynchus masou masou. Taxonomy (NCBI): domain Eukaryota; kingdom Metazoa; phylum Chordata; class Actinopteri; order Salmoniformes; family Salmonidae; genus Oncorhynchus; species Oncorhynchus masou. The sequence continues at coordinate 45,072,442 of NC_088220.1, read as the reverse complement.
GGAGATGTCATTGCATGTGTGGGTGGTGGAACTAATAGGTTGGATTTACATTTACATTTACATTTAAGTCATTTAGCAGACGCTCTTATCCAGAGCGACTTACAAATTGGTGAATTCACCTTCTGACATCCAGTGGAACAGCCACTTTACAATAGTGCATCTAAGTCATTAAGGGGGGGGGGGGGGAGAAGGATTACTTATCCGATCCTAGGTATTCCTTGAAGAGGTGGGGTTTCAGGTGTCTCCGGAAGGTGGTGATTGACTCCGCTGTCCTGGCGTCGTGAGGGAGTTTGTTCCACCATTGGGGGGCCAGAGCAGCGAACAGTTTTGACTGGGCTGAGCGGGAACTGTACTTCCTCAAAGGTAGGGAGGCGAGCAGGCCAGAGGAGGATGAACGCAGTGCCCTTGCTTGGGTGTAGGGCCTGATCAGAGCCTGGAGGTACTGCGGTGCCGTTCCCCTCACAGCTCCGTAGGCAAGCACCATGGTCTTGTAGCGGATGCGAGCTTCAACTGGAAGCCAGTGGAGAGAGCGGAGGAGCGGGGTGACGTGAGAGAACTTGGGAAGGTTGAACACCAGACGGGCTGCGGCGTTCTGGATGAGTTGTAGGGGTTTAATGGCACAGGCAGGGAGCCCAGCCAACAGCGAGTTGCAGTAATCCAGACGGGAGATGACAAGTGCCTGGATTAGGACCTGCGCCGCTTCCTGGGTGAGGCAGGGTCGTACTCTGCGGATGTTGTAGAGCATGAACCTACAGGAACGGGCCACCGCCATGATGTTGGTTGAGAACGACAGGGTGTTGTCCAGGATCACGCCAAGGTTCTTAGCGCTCTGGGAGGAGGACACAATGGAGTTGTCAACCGTGATGGCGAGATCATGGAACGGGCAGTCCTTCCCCGGGAGGAAGAGCAGCTCCGTCTTGCCGAGGTTCAGCTTGAGGTGGTGATCCGTCATCCACACTGATATGTCTGCCAGACATGCAGAGATGCGATTCGCCACCTGGTCATCAGAAGGGGAAAGGAGAAGATTAATTGTGTGTCGTCTGCATAGCAATGATAGGAGAGACCATGTGAGGTTATGACAGAGCCAAGTGACTTGGTGTATAGCGAGAATAGGAGAGGGCCTAGAACAGAGCCCTGGGGGACACCAGTGGTGAGAGCGCGTGGCGAGGAGACAGATTCTCGCCACGCCACCTGGTAGGAGCGACCTGTCAGGTAGGACGCAATCCAAGCGTGGGCCGCGCCGGAGATGCCCAACTCGGAGAGGGTGGAGAGGAGGATCTGATGGTTCACAGTATCGAAGGCAGCCGATAGGTCTAGAAGGATGAGAGCAGAGGAGAGAGAGTTAGCTTTAGCAGTGCGGAGCGCCTCCGTGATGCAGAGAAGAGCAGTCTCAGTTGAATGACTAGTCTTGAAACCTGACTGATTTGGATCAAGAAGGTCATTCTGAGAGAGATAGAGGGAGAGCTGGCCAAGGACGGCACGTTCAAGAGTTTTGGAGAGAAAAGAAAGAAGGGATACTGGTCTGTAGTTGTTGACATCGGAGGGATCGAGTGTAGGTTTCTTCAGAAGGGGTGCAACTCTCGCTCTCTTGAAGACGGAAGGGACGTAGCCAGCGGTCAGGGATGAGTTGATGAGCGAGGTGAGGTAAGGGAGAAGGTCCCCGGAAATGGTCTGGAGGAGAGAGGAGGGGATAGGGTCGAGCGGGCAGGTTGTTGGGCGGCCGGCCGTCACAAGAAGCGAGATTTCATCTGGAGAGAGAGGGGAGAAAGAGGTCAGAGCACAGGGTAGGGCAGTGTGAGCAGAACCAGCGGTGTCGTTTGACTTAGCAAACGAGGATCGGATGTCGTCGACCTTCTTTTCAAAATGGTTGACGAAGTCATCTGCAGAGAGGGAGGAGGGGGGGGGGAGGAGGATTCAGAAGGGAGGAGAAGGTGGCAAAGAGCTTCCTAGGGTTAGAGGCAGATGCTTGGAATTTAGAGTGGTAGAAAGTGGCTTTAGCAGCAGAGACAGAGGAGGAAAATGTAGAGAGGAGGGAGTGAAAGGATGCCAGGTCCGCAGGGAGGCGGGTTTTCCTCCATTTCCGCTCGGCTGCCCGGAGCTCTGTTCTGTGAGCTCGCAATGAGTCATCGAGCCACGGAGCGGGAGGGGAGGACCGAGCCGGCCTGGAGGATAGGGGACATAGAGAGTCAAAGGATGCAGAAAGGGAAGAGAGGAGGGTTGAGGAGGCAGAGTCAGGAGAAAGGTTGGAGAAGGTATGAGCAGAGGGAAGAGATGAAAGGATGGAAGAGGAAAGAGTAGCGGGGGAGAGAGAGCGAAGGTTGGGACGGCGCGATACCATCCGAGTAGGGGCAGTGTGGGAAGTGTTGGATGAGAGCGAGAGGGAAAAGGATACAAGGTAGTGGTCGGAGACTTGGAGGGGAGTTGCAGTGAGGTTAGTGGAAGAACAGCATCTAGTAAAGATGAGGTCGAGCGTATTGCCTGCCTTGTGAGTAGGGGGAAGGTGAGAGGGTGAGGTCAAAGAGGGAGAGGAGTGGAAAGAAGGAGGCAGAGAGGAATGAGTCAAAGGTAGACGTGGGGAGGTTAAAGTCGCCCAGGACTGTGAGAGGTGAGCCGTCCTCAGGAAAGGAGCTTATCAAGGCATCAAGCTCATTGATGAACTCTCCGAGGGAACCTGGAGGGCGATAAATGATAAGAATGTTAAGCTTGAAAGGGCTGGTAACTGTGACAGCATGGAATTCAAAGGAGGCGATAGATAGATGGGTAAGGGGAGAGAGAGAGAATGACCACTTGGGAGAGATGAGGATCCCGGTGCCACCACCCCGCTGACCAGAAGCTCTCGGGGTGTGCGAGAACACGTGGGTGGACGAAGAGAGAGCAGTAGGAGTAGCAGTGTTATCTGTGGTGATCCATGTTTCCGTCAGTGCCAGGAAGTCGAGGGACTGGAGGGAGGCATAGGCTGAGATGAACTCTGCCTTGTTGGCCGCAGATCGGCAGTTCCAGAGGCTACCGGAGACCAGGAACTCCACGTGGGTCGTGCGCGCTGGGACCACCAGATTAGGGTGGCCGCGGCCACGCGGTGTGGAGCGTTTGTATGGTCTGTGCAGAGAGGAGAGAACAGGGATAGATAGACACATAGTTAACAGGGTACAGAAGAGGCTACGCTAATGCAAAGGAGATTGGAATGACAAGTGGACTACACGTCTCGAATGTTCAGAAAGTTAAGCTTACGTAGCAAGAATCTTATTGACTAAAATGATTGAAATGAAACAGTACTGCTGGAGTAGGCTAGCTGGTAGTGGCTGCGATGTTGACACTACACTAATCAAGTCGTTCCGTCGAGTGTAATAGTTTCTACAGTGCTGCTATTCGGGGGCTAGCTGGCTAGCTAGCAAGGTTGATTGCGTTCCGTTACTTAAAGAACGACAATAGCTGGCTGGCTAACCTAGAAAATCGCTCTAGGCTACACAATTGTCTTAGATACAAAGACGGCTATGTATCTAGCTAGCTACGATCAAACAAAACAAACCGTTGTACTGTAATAGTTACTACGGTGCTGCTATTCAAACAGTAGAAGAACGACAATAGCTGGCCAGCTAACCTAGAAAGCTAACCTAGAAAATCGCTCTAGACTACACAATTGTCTTAGATACAAAGACGGCTATGTAGCTGGCTAGCTACGATCAAACAAATCAAACCGTTGTACTGTAATGAAGTGAAATGAAAATGTGATACTACCTGTGGAACGACGGAATGTTGACCGGGTAGTTGGAGTTCAATTCGGTAGAGGTTGGCTAGCTGTTGGCTAGCTAGCTAGCAGCATTTCCTACGTTAAGGACGACAAATAGCTGGCTAGCTAACCTCGGTAAATTAAGATAATCACTCTAAGTCTACACACTCTAAACTGCACAATTATCTTGGATACGAAGACAACTATGTAGCTAGCTGACACTACGCTAATCGAGTCGTTCAGTTGAGTGTAATAGTTACTACAGTGCTAGTGGACAGTGGATGTTAGCTAGCTGCTTAGCTGCTTAGCTAGCTGCTTAGCTAGCTGCTGGGCAGATACGTTAGGACGACGAAATACGATAATTATGCAATTGTCGTTGATACAAGGACGGCTATGTAGCTGGCTAAGAAGAAATTGCTAAGATTAGACAAATCAAACCGTTGTACTATAACGAAATGTAATGAAAAGTTATAAAAAGTTATACTACCTGCGGACCGAAGTGTAGATGCGGCCGCTCGCTCCAACCGGTATGTCGCAATCAAGGATAAGGTATAGTGAGCAGGACTAGAGGCTCTACAGCGAAATAAGCCAATAAACACTAACCAGAACAGCAATGGACAAGGCATATTGACATTAAGGAGAGGCATGCTTAGTCGAGTGATCAAAAGGGTCTGGTGAGTGGAGAGGTTGGTTGGGGGTCACGGCGATTTAGACAGCTAGCCAGGCCATCGGTCGCAAGCTAGCATAGGATGGAGGTCTGTTACTAGCCACCTCTTGCGTTCCGTCAGTAGTGGGGTTCCGTGTGGTAGAGGGGATTAATCCAAATCACATGACAACAACAAAAATAAAAACAATAAATATATTTATAGAGGCCCAAGAAGAAATAATAATAATAATAATAAAAATAAATGAATAAATTGTCCGATTGTCTATTCAGATAGCAGCCGATAAGACAGCTAACGGTTAGCAGGCCGCAGATGGGCGTTCAGGTAACGTCGCGACGGAGGAGCCAGCCTGATAACTCCTTCGGGTAGATAACGTCGGCAGTCCAGTTGTGAAGGCCCGGTGGGTCTCCGCGTAGGCAGTAAAACGGGTCCGGATAGGTGACTGCAGCCCAGGAGTGATTGATGGAACTCTTCAGCTAGCTAGCTCCGGAATAATTGATGTTTGCTCCGGAATCGACGAAAGCCGATAGTCACACGGATAGCAGCTAGCTAGCTGTGAGAGCCAGGTATGAATGTCCAGAGTTAGCGGTTGAAATCCAGGGACATGGAGAGAAAAATTGGTCCAGTATGCTCCGTTCCGAGCCGCGCTGCGCCGTAAAAAACTGCCGATAGATTTTCGAGCAAAAGGATATCTGATGACCACAAACCGTGGTTAGCTGAATACTAACGATTTGCCAGTAAAGAAGCTAACTAGCTTCTGAACTAGCTTCTGAACTAGCTTCTGATTAGCTTCTGGATTAGCTTCTGGCTAGCTTCTGGCTAGCTCCTGGCTAGCTTCTGGCTAGTTTCTGGCTAGCTTCTTGGAGTTTCTGGCTAGCTTCTTGGAGGATTACAGATTTGAGGTAAGTAATACTTTTTAATAAATATAAATTGGTGAGGCGGGTTGCAGGAGAGTGTTTTGAAGATGTGTTTATGGAAAATTAAAAAGATTTATGTGAAAAAAAAGTAAATATATATATATACGGGACACGACAAGACAAGGACAAAAGACATCTGAACTGCTATGCCATCTTGGATGGTGCCTTTGAAGTGATTTGTTTGACAATCAGATGAAAACGCTATTACTGGTTCTGCTAACCGGTATATTAAAAGGTAATACATTTTCAAAATGAAAAGACAGACCATCAAAAATGCTTGTGCACGCGAAAGTGCGTGCATAGGAGAATAGGAGAATTTGTATCTACTTTCACCCCTGTCCATTCCATTGATTCCATTCCAGCCATTACAATGAGCCCATCCTCCTATAGCTTCTCCTATAGCCACCAGCCTCCACTGGTATAAGTATGGTGTTAGCAGAAGTAGAGTGTTTAGTCTCATCTGTAAAACATTGTGCTGACAAATGGTGGCCATGCACTGTGAGCTGTCATGTACCATCTCTGTGGTTCTGCTACTGCTAAATCAGAGTCTCACATTTCACTGTAAAATCGTAGCAGAATTCCAGAAACACGTCCTGTTTAAACTAGTGGCAATATTGGAGGAGCTGCGGGGGACAGGCCGACTCACGGACCTGGACGACTCAGCCTTCTGTTTCAGGAGACTAGAAACTCTGGAGGACTATCTGGAGGAGTATTTGAGCCTCCCGAGTGGCGCAACGGTCTAAGGCACTGCATCTCAGTGCTTTAGATGTCACTACAGACTCACTACAGTGAGTGAAGAGCAACATTCAGTTGTTAAGCTACATAACATGCTAACAAAATGTTCTGATCGGCTAATATATGAGTAAACTGTAATATTTTTATTTTATTTAACACGGCAAGTCAGTTAAGAACAAATTCTTATTTACAATGACAGCCTACACCGGCCAAACCCGGACGATGCTGGGCCAATTGTGCGCCGCCCTATGGGGCTCCCAATCAAGGCTGGATCGATTCCAGGCTGTATCACCGTGATTAAGAGTCCCATAAGGCGGCACACAATTGGCCCACCGTCGTCTGGGTTTGGCCGGTGTAGGCCGTCATTGAAAATAAGAATTTATCTGCCGGGCTAGGGTGAGGATCCAGCCAGGGCAGATGGTGCCAGCCCTGCTCTCCAGACAGCCAGTGTGTCCCCTCGGGCCAGGATATCCTGCGCCGGCGTTGCGCACTGTGTCTCCCGTATGTCTGCACAACCCAGTGCATCCTGTGCCTGCTCCCCGCACGTGCCGGGCTAGAGTCACCATCCAGCCAGGACGGGTTGTGCAGGCCATTAGCTCGAGACCTCCAGTGCGTCTTCACGGTCCGGTCTATCCAGTACCAGCAGTACCAACACCACGCACCAGGCCACCAGTAAACTCCAGGGTCCAGTACTCCCTGTTCCTGCTCCTCGCACTCGCCCTGAGGTGCGTGTCCCCAGTCCGGTACCACCAGTGCCGGCACCACACACCAGGCCTATAGTGCGCCTCGGCAGTCCAGTACGCCCTGTTCATCCTCCCCCCACTCGCCCTGAGGTGCGTGTCCTCGGCCCAGTACCACCAGTGCCAGCACCGCGCACCACGCTACCAGTGCGCCTCCATGGTCCAGTACTCCCTGTTCCTGCTCCTCGCACTCGCCCTGAGGTGTGTGTCCCCAGCCCGGTACCACCAGTACCGGCACCACGCACCAGGACCATAGTGCGCCTCGGCAGTCCAGTACGCCCTGTTCCTCCTCCCCGCACTCGCCCTGAGGTGCGTGTCCTCGGCGCTATACCACCAGTACCGGCACCACGCACCAGGCCTACAGTGCGGCACCACGCACCAGGCCTACGGCTACACTACCCAATCCAGAGCGACCGGCTACAGTACCCAGTCCAGAGCGTCCGGCTACAGTCTACAGACCGGAACCTCCAGCCAGGACGGGCCGCAGTCCGGAACCTACCACGACGGGTCGCAGACCGGAACCTACCACGACGGGTCACAGTCCGGAACCTACCACGATGGGTCACAGTCCGGAACCTTCCAGTCCGGATCCGCCAGAGTCTCCCTACAGTCCGGATCCGCCAGAGTCTCCCTCCAATCCAGAGGCGCAACTCACTCCAGACTCGACCATCAGTCCAGTGGCATCCTCTAGTCCGTGGTCGGCGGTGAGGGTTCCCGCTCCAGAGACATTAAGTAAGGGTGAAGTGGAGCGGTGTCCACGTCCTGAGCCAGAACCGCCACCTCGGAGGTTTAGGTGTGTGGCCGGGAGTCCACATCTTTGGGGGGTACTGTCACGCCCTGACCTTAGTATTCTTGGTTTTCTTTATTGTTTTGGTTAGGTCAGGGTGTGACATGTGTGATGTATGTGTATTTAAACTGTCTAGGGGTTTTGTAGGTTTATGGGGTCGTTTACTATCTATGTGTTTATGTATGTCTATGGTTGCCGAGATTAGTTCTCAATTAGAGGCATCTGTTTATCGTTGTCTCTAATTGGGAACCATATTTAGGCAGCCATCCTCTGGGTATTTCGTGGGTTATTGTCTATGTCTAGTTGCCTGTGTCTGCACTAGTATTATTATAACTTCTCGTTCGGTTTGTTTTTGTAGTTTGTTTAGTGTTCGTCTTTATTAAAACATATAACGTATTCTAATCACGCTGCGCTTTGGTCTCCTCACTTCGACGAACGTGACACCTGACACAAACTATTGCAGCATAAATATAATAATAATAATATATCCCATTTAGCAGACGCTTTTGTCCAAAGCGACTTACAAGTCGGCTGGGGCCACTACTTTTTACATATGGGTGGTCCCAGCGGGAATCGAACCCACGACGCTTGGCGTTGCAAGCGCCATGCTCTACCGACTGAGCCACACAGGACCCTATAAATACTGGAGGCTGAGACAGGAGGGGTCGGGAGACACTGTGGCCCCGTCCGACGATACCCCCGGACAGGGTGAAGTGTTGTCCTATATTTACATATATATTTTACATTTACATTACATTTAAGTCATTTAGCAGACGCTCTTATCCAGAGCGACTTACAAATTGGTGAATTCACCTTCTGACATCCAGTGGAACAGCCACTTTACAATAGTGCATCTAAATCATTAAGGGGGGGGGTGAGAAGGATTACTTATCCTATCCTAGGTATTCCTTGAAGAGGTGGGGTTTCAGGTGTCTCCGGAAGGTGGTGATTGACTCCGCTGTCCTGGCGTCGTGAGGGAGTTTGTTCCACCATTGGGGGGCCAGAGCAGCGAACAGTTTTGACTGGGCTGAGCGGGAACTGTACTTCCTCAATGGTAGGGAGGCGAGCAGGCCAGAGGTGGATGAACGCAGTGCCCTTGCTTGGGTGTAGGGCCTGATCAGAGCCTGGAGGTACTGCGGTGCCGTTCCCCTCACAGCTCCGTAGGCAAGCACCATGGTCTTGTAGCGGATGCGAGCTTCAACTGGAAGCCAGTGGAGAGAGCGGAGGAGCGGGGTGACGTGAGAGAACTTGGGAAGGTTGAACACCAGACGGGCTGCGGCGTTCTGGATGAGTTGTAGGGGTTTAATGGCACAGGCAGGGAGCCCAGCCAACAGCGAGTTGCAGTAATCCAGACGGGAGATGACAAGTGCCTGGATTAGGACCTGCGCCGCTTCCTGTGTGAGGCAGGGTCGTACTCTGCGGATGTTGTAGAGCATGAACCTACAGGAACGGGCCACCGCCATGATGTTGGTTGAGAACGACAGGGTGTTGTCCAGGATCACGCCAAGGTTCTTAGCGCTCTGGGAGGAGGACACAATGGAGTTGTCAACCGTGATGGCGAGATCATGGAACGGGCAGTCCTTCCCCGGGAGGAAGAGCAGCTCCGTCTTGCCGAGGTTCAGCTTGAGGTGGTGATCCGTCATCCACACTGATATGTCTGCCAGACATGCAGAGATGCGATTTGCCACCTGGTCATCAGAAGGGGGAAAGGAGAAGATTAATTGTGTGTCGTCTGCGTAGCAATGATAGGAGAGACCATGTGAGGTTATGACAGAGCCAAGTGACTTGGTGTATAGCGAGAATAGGAGAGGGCCTAGAACAGAGCCCTGGGGGACACCAGTGGTGAGAGCGCGTGGCGAGGAGACAGATTCTCGCCACGCCACCTGGTAGGAGCGACCTGTCAGGTAGGACGCAATCCAAGCGTGGGCCGCGCCGGAGATGCCCAACTCGGAGAGGGTGGAGAGGAGGATCTGATGGTTCACAGTATCGAAGGCAGCCGATAGGTCTAGAAGGATGAGAGCAGAGGAGAGAGAGTTAGCTTTAGCAGTGCGGAGCGCCTCCGTGATACAGAGAAGAGCAGTCTCAGTTGAATGACTGGTCTTGAAACCTGACTGATTTGGATCAAGAAGGTCATTCTGAGAGAGATAGCGGGAGAGCTGGCCAAGGACGGCACGTTCAAGAGTTTTGGAGAGAAAAGAAAGAAGGGATACTGGTCTGTAGTTGTTGACATCGGAGGGATCGAGTGTAGGTTTTTTCAGAAGGGGTGCAACTCTTGCTCTCTTGAAGACAGAAGGGACGTAGCCAGCGGTCAGGGATGAGTTGATGAGCGAGGTGAGGTAAGGGAGAAGGTCCCCGGAAATGGTCTGGAGAAGAGAGGAGGGGATAGGGTCAATTTATTTATCCCAGCCCCAGTCCCCACAGGAGGCCTTTTGCCTTTTGGTAGGCCGTCATTGTAAATAAAAATTTGTTCTTAACTGACTTGCCTAGTTAAATAAAGGTTCAAAATAAAAAACAATACAAAAAACAAGTATAGGTTCCTTATCTTTTCCATTAATTTTCAGGAACCTGTCCAAAGTACCCTTCTTAAACACCATCTGCTCTGTAGTGAACAAAAACTACCACCATTTTCCATTGTTCTGTGAAATGACACTTGCATTGATTACATTCTTAGCAAGATATGTTACAGCTATGATGTGTCTTGCTACATTTATGGTGATGTTACTTTGCAATAGAACCGTGGGATCTATTATGCACTTCTCCTTTATGGTAGCAATAATTCAAGCCATTGTTTTAGCCATTTCCGTACTCATGAGTGCATATTTCCCTGTGGGGACTAAAGAAGTGGCACCCGAAGGCCCTTGAGGTAGAAATCAATGGTGTCATGGCAGAGCACTTAACACTGGATGCGTGTAACCATAGAAATTGATCTGAATCGATTGGCGTGTCTGCTCTATTAACATTGTTTTTGTATGTATAAACGACATGATTTAACATTTGATTATTCGTTATCAAATACTTAAATACTTTGTTTATTTTAGCATATTCAATTGAAGTGGCCAGTATCAACTACTATTAAGTGATTAACTATTAAGTGATTATGTTCAAAAGCCCACTATTTGAAGGTATTTTCAAATGGTAAAATCCAAGTACATTATTTCACTTCCACCCCAGTAGTAAATTGAGTAGCTTGCTGTTTATCATATGTGAGATTTAGCACAAGGTTCTGATATTCTTTTTTTGAAAAAAATGTATGAGAAGTCAGTACCTCCACTCTATCACACTGAATCTGATCACCAAACATTTCACTCCCTGCTTTTACCATTCTGGTCTGGATTGTAGCAATTTTTATTACCGTTCTGGTTAATGATTATACCACCTTCATGGTTTTGTTTTCGCCCAACGGTTATTTTATCATCTACAGTGGTTCCTCAATTAAAAGTTTTGAAATGAGGATTTAGAGGTAATTTGTGGTTACCCTGCATCATTGCTTCATTGCTCCAGACCACCGCAAGGGGGAGTTACGCTTCGAACACACCGACAGTGTCATTGCATATTGATACCAATGAAACAGACAGTTGCAGTATGTTCAGTGTGGAGAATACATTGGATTTATCGAACGTATGCTTCAAACTGAATGCTTAGACGTTTGGACAGAAATGGTAGCAGAAGGTGAATGTTGAACTTTTGTTGCGTACATACCCTGATGATGCTGCTTACTATTTTGCGCAATGGAGCTGTCAGTGTGTTCGAAGCGTTTGAGCACTGATAATGCTTTTGGGTCCTAAGGCGCTAATGTGGCTCTATCTCAACGAATGCTGTCAATGGATGGACAATATAAACCAAATATAAAAGGATAATGGTGCACGACTTCAGAATTAGAATTTCAATGAAGTGAATGATGATGAAGAAGGTGATTGACTTTAGAACAAGGGTGTAAGAATTACTATTCCTCTGTCCTGCACGCACACCCGAAACAAATACACTTATTCTGCTGTTTCTACTTGGTCAGAAGAAGCTGTTATCGGAGTGTAGAGTATTACTTACTAAAACTGTTATTATGATAAGGTTTTTATTCTAAGAGAAATGAAAATGTTCAATTATATTCCATGATATTCTTAAGATATACAGTTGAAGTTGGAAGTTTGCACACACCTTAACCAAATAGACTTAAACTCTTATTTTATACATTTCCTGACATTTAATCCTAGTAAAAAATTCCCTGTCTTAGGTCAGTTAGGATCACCACTTTATTTTTAAAATGTGAAATGTCAGAATAATAGTAGAGAGAATTATTTATTTATTTCATTTCACATTCCCAGTGGGTCAGAAGTTTACATACACTCAATTTGTATTTGGTAGCATTGCCTTTAAATTGTTTAACTTGGGTCAAACATTTCGGGTAGCCTTGCACAAGCTTCCAACAATAAGTTGGGTGAATTTTGGCCCATTCCTCCTGACAGAGCTGGTGAAACTGAATCAAGTTTGTAGGCCTTGCACGCATGCACATTTTCAGTTCTGCCCACAAGTGTTCTATAGGGTTGAGGTTAGGGCTTTGTGATGGCCACTTCAACACCTTGATTTTGTTGTCCTTAAGCCATTTTGCCACAACTTTGGACGTATGCTTGGGGTCATTGTCCATTTGGAGGACCCATTTGCGACCAAGCTTTAACTTTAACTTTAGCTTTAACTGATGTCTTAAGATATTGCTTCAATATATGCACATAATTTTCCTCCCTCGTGATGTCATCTATTTTGTGAAGTGCACCAGTCCCTCCTGCAGCAAAGCAACCCCACAACATGATGCTGCCACCCCCGTGCTTCATGGTTGGGATGGTGTTCTTCGGCTTGCAAGCCTCCCCCTTTTTCCTCCAAACATAACGATGGTCATTATGGCCAAACAGTACTATTTTTGTTTCATCAGACCAGAGGACATTTCTCCAAAAAGTATGATCTTTCTCCCCATCTGCAGTTGCAAACCGTAGTCTGGCTTTTTTATGGCGGTTTTGGAGCAATGGCTTCTTTCTTGCTGAGTGGCCTTTCAGGTTATGTCAATATAGGACTTATTTTACTGTGGATATAGATACTTTGGTGCCTGTTTCCTCCAGCATCTTCACAAGGTCCTTTGCTGTTGTTCTGGGATTGATTTGCACTTTTCGCACCAAAGTACGTTCATCTCTAGGAAACCTTCACAATTCTGAAGACAACATGGAAAGCGGCAATACACAGCTAGGGATTCTTGATTTTCCTGCGCGGTATGAAGGCTGCGTGGTCCCAAGGTGTTTATACTTGCGTACTGTACAGATGAACGTGATACCTTCAGGCGTTTGGAAATTGCTCCCAAGGATGAACCAGAATTGTGAAGGTCTACAATTTCTTTTCTGAGGTCTTGGCTGATTTCTTTTGATTTTCCCATGATGTCAAGCGAAGAGGCACTGAGTTTGAAGGTAGACCTTGAAATACATCCACAGGTACACCTCCAATTGACTCAAATTATGTCAATTAGGCTATCAGAAGCTTCTAAAGCCATGACATCATTTTCTGGAATTTTCCAAGATGTTTAAAGGCACAGTTAACTTAGTTGTAACGATCATCTGTGGTGGAAGAAGGTGAGGACCAAAGCGCAGCGTGGTAAGTGTTCATATTTTTTAATAAGGTAATGAACACTGAACAAAAAAATAAACGTGAAGTAATCAAACCGAAACAGTCCCGTGTGGCACAAACACTAACATGGAAAATAAACACCCACGACACACAGGTGGAAAAAGGCTACCTAAGTATGATTCTCAATCAGAGACAACTAACGACACCTGCCTCTGATTGAGAACCATACCAGGCCAAACTCAAAAACCAACATAGAAAAACAAACAGACTACCCACCCCAACTCACGCCCTGACCATACTAAAACAAAGACAAAACAAAGGAACTAAGGTCAGAATGTGACATTAGTGTATGTAATCTTCTGATCCACTGGAACAGTGATTATATGTGAAATAATCTGTCTGTAAACAATTGTTGGAAAAATGACTTGTGTCATGCACATTAATCAACATTTCAGTAAAAGTGCCGGTTTTAGCCAGCCGGCTAATTTTCAACGCAGTCCCTGGGCAGGTTATTAAAAACAATGACATATAGACAATCATTGAGCAGTGAGCACACACAGATCAACATAGGACAAGCAACACGTAGCATACAGACAGAGCAACATAGAACAAAAAGCAGCAAGACAAAATTCATAAAAGCAACAAAGTGTTTCCACACCTCACAAGCTACAGACAACATGGAAAGCGGCAATACACAGCTAGGGATTATGTTCACAAATCTGATTGACCTTTAGCCATGTCTTCATGCATTTTGTGAAAGTGTGATATGTGGTGCAGTTATGTGTGTCTGATGCCAGTGTATTCCAGACATGGGAAGCTTTCACATAGAAAGCGGATTTACTATAGGTGCTTTTCCAACCTGTTAAGGCTCGGGACAATACTGCCCCCTTTGGATGAATTGCATGCCCATAGTAAAAATCTGTCCAAAATTGCTAATATATGCATATAATAATTATTATTGGATAGAAAACACTCTAAAGCTTCTAAAACCGTTCGAATAATGTCTGTAAGTTTAGCAGAACTCACAGGGCAGCCAATCTCCCAAACTAGTTTTGGAAACATGAAAGTTGGGCCAACTTTGACGTCATCGCCCCCACCCTTCCCAACCAGCTATGGATCTGGAAACACTTTCTATGTCTTCCACTAGATGTCCTCATTCAGTAGAGCGTTTAATTGTACAAATCCCGCGAGCTTTGACCCTTTGGGAGGTAAAAGAGTGGGTGTCGTGAGAAAATACATGCGCGTTAGTGCGCGAATTGTACACAGTCATTCCTCTGTTCCAGATTGTCTGAGAAGAATTGCTTTTGTCCGGTTGAATCTCCAATTGTTTTGTACATTTATAACATCCTAAAGCTTGATTCTGCACTTAATTTGACCAGTTTAGTCAACATATAATATGTAATTTTGAAGTTTTAATGCGCAACTGTTCGGGACCAGAAGTCATTTTGGATGCATTTCAGCTGAAAGTGGTAGCATATGCTACCATATGCTAATACAAAGACATACGACTTGAAACAAAACGATGTATTGGGTAAGTATGACTCCTTCCACTACATTCTGATCGAAGACCATCAAAGGTAAGGGAATATTTATGTTGTAATTTTGTATTTCTGTTGACTCCAACATAGCGGAGAAATATTGCTTACGTCTGAGTGCCGCCTCAGATTATTGCATAGTGAGCGATTTCTTTAACGTTAAAAATAAATGTGACAAAGCGGTTGCATTAAGAAGCAGTGTATCTTTCTAACTATATGTAGAACATGTATATTTAGTAAAAGTTTATGATGTGTATTTCTGTTATCTGGCGGAGCTATCTATAATATCTCCAGACATTTTTGAGGATTTTCTGAACATGGCGTCAATGTAAACGGAGATTTATGGATATAAATTGCATATTATTGAAAAAAACATAAATGTACTGTGTAACATGTCCTATTACTGTCATCTGATGAAGATTTTCAAAAGGTTAGTGAATCATTTTTCTTTTAATCCTGCGTTTGTGATTGCATCTTTTGTTCGACAAAATGGCTGTATATCGTCTGTGTCTTTGTGGTGGTTTGACATAAATATGTGCTATGTTTTCGCCGTAAAACATTTTCGAAATCTGACTCGCTGGGTAGATGAACAAGGTGTTTATCTTTCATTTGTGCTATTGGACCTGTTAATGTGTGGAGGTTAAATATTTCTAAGAATATTTTTGCATTCTGTGCGCCACCTTTTGAGTTGAGCGGGGGGGGGGGGGGGTGCCCTTGGGGAACCTGTACCGTGAACACGTTAAGGGAACTATACAGTCACCTCTCATGGCAGACCTTGTGGATCGGCTGCCATATGTTTGGGTTTTCTGTTTAACAAAAATAGTGAGTGGAGTGGGAGCCAGGCCATTTAGGATCTTGAATAAAAGACATGCGTCGGTGTATTGCACAAGATTTTCCCAACACAGGAGCTCATGCTTTCTGAGGATGTAACAGTCACGATGGCTATTGGGCTTCAAGTACTTTGAGAGCCTGTTTGTTGACAGACTGAATAGGTTTTAATGTTGTACAGCAAGCTTGGGCCCAACTAGTCAAGCAGTATGTTAACTGGGGGAGTATCATAGATTTGAAGTACATTTCTGCTACCTCTGTAGTCAAAATTTCGTATAAATCGGAAATGAGGTAGGTTGAATTTGGTTATTTGAATTACCTTTTTCACATGCTTTTTAAAGAGAGGTTGGAATCAAGTATGATGCCAAGGTACTTAAAATCAGATACCACCTGGAGCTTCTCCCCTGACACATAGACATCTGGCTCAGTAGCATCTTTTGCCCTCTTTGTGAAGAACATGCAAACAGTTATTTTCACATTGAGATGCAAACACGAGTCACTGAGCCACTTTGTAACCTGGACCATTACAGTAGTGAGTTCTTGTGCAGCTTGTTGTTTGCTCTTTGCATGCACATATATCACTGTATCATCTGCATACATTTGAACATCAGACCCAGTACAGACAGAAGGCAGATCATTAATGTACAGGCTGAACAGGAGGGGCCCCAGTATTGACCCTTGGGGCACGCCCACATCATAGCTAAGAGTGGGCGACAGCTCATTGCTCACTCCAACACACTGAGTTCTGCCTTCAAGGTATGATTTCATCCATCTCAAGGCATCGGGGGAAAAGTTTAACTTGGACAATTTTGTGATGAGAATTTCATGGTTAACAGTATCAAAAGCCTTCCTTCGGTCCAGAAACACAGCCCCAACAACGCCCCCTTTGTCCATCTTGGACTTCACATTTTCCAGAAGAAAGCAGTTGGCCGTTTCTGTGAAGTGTTTCGCTCTGAAGCCAAACTGCATGGAGTGTAATGTGAAGGGGCTGTTGTTGAGGTGGGCAATCAGTTGTTCTGCTATCTACACACTTTTCAACAACCTTTGACACCACAGGTAGTATACTAATAGGCCTGTAGTTACTCACGTCAGCAGGTTCGCCTGATTTAAAGATGGCCGTTACTATGGCCGACTTCCATACCCTTGGAAACACCTCGAGACCAATAGATGTGTTGGTAACCTTAGTAATGGGGCCAATGAGTGACCAGCCCAAACACATCTTTGGCTTTAGAGTTCTTTAGTGAGCTAATCACCTTGTTCACCTTTGACTCAGAAACCTCCCTTATGATGAAGACAGGTTGAGCGTCATTCACTAGCGCTGAGCCCTGGGGCGGCTGGGGTGGTTAGAGCGTTGGACCGGAAGGTTGGAAGTTCAAACCCCCGAGCTGACAAGGTACAAATCTGTCGTTCTGCCCCTGAACAGGCAGTTAACCCACTGTTCCTAGGCCGTCATTGAAAATAAGAATTTGTTCTTAAATGACTTGCCTGGTTAAATAAAGTTTTTTTTAAAAGATTTTAAAAAAAGACAGCAGTCGAGGGGTTCTGTGTCAATAAGAGTCAATAAAGTAGGAATTGAAGGCTATTGCTATTTTGACTGCATCCTGTGTTAGATTAGAAGTCATGATGAATAACAGTATTTTTGCAGTGTTACTATGGTCTTCCCTTGTAAACTTTTTTAGATTCTCCCAAATCAATTTAGAATTTCCCTTTGCTTCACCAATTATGTTAATTAAAAAGTTTGCCGTGGCCTGTCTCATTTCTTTCATCACCTTATTTCTCAACATTGTTAACCTACGTCTGTCATGCTCCAATTTGGATTTTAGGGCTATTTTTAGAGCATAATCTCGTTCTTTCATCAATTTCCAGATTTCTCCATTTAGCCAAGGAAGAGTGTGGCCAGGTTTGGATTTGATTTTCTTTAGGAAACCATTTTTGTAGTCTGGATTGTGGATAGAAAAACCTAACTATCATCTTCCACGTCTGTATAGGACAAGAGATCATTAACTGCGTTTTCAAAATAGTTAAATTCACTCTCAGGTATTCTTAGTTGATCCGGCTTTCTAACAGTAGAGAGGTTAAGCCTACTCTTAGACAGCTTTCTGGCTATAAGTGTCAGATTATGATCAGATAGCCCAGTAACCATATTGAATGATTTAGTCACTCTCTCTGGTTTATTACTGAACACCAAATCAATCGGTGTTTTAGAGCAACAAGTCACCCTGGTTGGCCCTTTAACTAGCTGTGTAAGGTCAAAGGTATTAGTGATCAGTTTGAGGGTTTTCCTACAAGACTTGTCTTCATAATTAATGTTAAAATCTCCCATTAAGATTACCTCTTTCCCAAAATCACATTCCCTTAGCATGTTATTAAACTGATCAAAAAACACACTTTTGGTGGAAGGTGGCCTACAACATTCCAATAAGGGTAAAATACATTTGGGGAGACAGTGTAACGTTCAGCCCAATACATTCTAGTTCATTATCACATGACCACTCAATTTGTTTACATCGGATATGTTATTTTATGTAAATCATCACACACCCTCTTCCTTCAATCCTGTCTCTCCTGAAAACATTGTAGCTTGGCACAATCAAAGCAGCATATGGAGAGTTTTTATAGAGCCATGTCTCTGAGAGGCAGAGGAAGTCAAGGTTGGAGTCTGTGAGTAGATGTTGAATTTGATCACTTTTTGGAATGACACTACGAATGTTCAAGTGCTCCCTAGTAGTCCCTTGGGCTTAGCTCTTGGGTCCCAGATGACTCGAGAGTGACTGACATATTGAAAAAAAGTGACATTTTCGGTGTTTTCTGACAGCTGGGTTTAGGCCGTTTTGTTTCGTTTTGATTAGGGGCAGTTCGGTAGCGCAATTAACAATCTCTCCCGCCTACACTGGATGCGGGAACTAATTAAAACAGCTTGCGCACCAGAAGCAGAGTCAGGGATCGCATATAGAGACTTGGGTATGTTTGAAGATTCAAAATCTATCCTGGAGCTGGGTGAGTCGAGAGAAACCATGGGTCCATGGCACTCACCCACTTCCACAGCGGCGACGATCAGTGGACGAGGCCATCCACTGCTTTCCACTCCGGTGAGTATTGCTGGCTCGGTGATGTTAGGCCCAGGATTGAGTTGCACATCCCCGGAGAGCAGGAGGGTAGTGAACAGGTAGTTTAACAGTTTCCGATAAATTTTGGACTTGTCTTTGTTACGCCTTAAGTGGTACAGTGGAATAGGGAGCGAGGTAGACTTAGCCATTATTCAGAACATTATGGTATGCTGTGTACTGTCCGCTCCCGTGGAACGGTGAACCAATGTGTTTGGTATTGCTATTCTCCTGCAGTAGATTTGTGTCATGTCAAGGACGCACTGAGATTATCAGAAGAGCAGCTACATAACTGACAATCATGGCAAAGTACTGGAGATAAAACACATAATTGTGCTTTAACTCTTTGCATGAGTTACTTAGCTGGGGTCGGCGTACACCTGAATTTTAGATAAAATAACAGCATTCGAATGAGAAGCGGCACCTGCCGCACCACCCTGTCTTCCGTCCGCCATTATCTTCCCTCCGCTGTTGTTCAGGTCAGAACGTTCGGATCAACCCTATGTCCGAACCGACTTGCCAAAACTATAGTTTGTCAACAAGAAATTTGTGGGATGGTTGAAAAACGAGTTTTAATGAATCCAACCTAAGTGCATGTAAACTTCCGACTTCAACTGTGTGTCTTGACTGAATAAAAGCTGCAAGGGATTTCTGCTAAATAATCAAGTTGATGGCGCAGTGATATAGCCTCGGCACAGACACATATAAATGACAACTACGTCACACCCGCCCAGACCCACCTGTTAACACCCCCATCACTCTCTGCCTCATGGCCTCAAACTGTACTATTTTGTTTCTCTCCGTCGCCCACAGACACTTTAAACATGTGGATAATAAAGCATTTAAAGGCTGACAGTGGGTGATTTGAAAAGTTCTGACAGCCGGAATTCTATCGCCACCCACAACATTCCCAAATGGCATTGATTATTATAACCTACTCCAGGCCTAAAACCTATGGATTTAACCTTCTGAATTAATGAATATATTGACGATAGAAGCCGCCTCGTAATGAGTTCCGAGAGATCCAACGATTATTATTATGATTAACCATGCGTTATAATTATATAAAAGCCCCTTGGATATTATCTGTAAGTTTCTACATTTCTAAATCAATATCACAGACCAGATTTGCCCTAACGAAAAATGCATCAACTCCTACTGTAGAAATATATTAACGTATTATTAACCCTGCATTATAATTGTATAAAATCCCCTTAGATATTAATTTAGAATCCTACAATCCTCTAAATGAAATTAGATCTACAGGGATATTTTATTGATCTGCAAGTATTTTTCATTTAGAAGCCACCTCATAATGAGTTTCCAGAGCCGTGTCACACCAATTATTATTGGATTATTCACCATGGCAACCACTTGTTAGAATAACATTGAAAATGATGTGCGTTTACCGTTTTTTTAAATAGAATTCAATCATATATTTAACAATGTAGATGCTGTGTTTATATTTACAGTAGTGATGGACAGCTGGAGGCATTTTGATTTTCACAAGCGTAGCAGGCTGTGAATTCTGCAAATGTTTCAATGAAGGGGTATTTGCAGGACAACAGACTCTTCATACTTCCATTTATTTACAAAAGGAGTGTCCTATTAAAACATAACCACCTAACAGGGGCATGTGTAATACATAGGTAAGGTGGTCGCTGATTAGGGTCATTGGTAATTCCAAATGAAGGAAGGTACTGCAGAACTAGGTACTCTCACATGTTGATACTCAACACTCTCACCCCAATTAGTACCAATAATCGCCTTATACCAATTAACATCTCTCCATATATCCAACATTTCACTCTGGTTAAAAGGAATAGCCCTTAATGGAATACCTGCTCTTGAGGTGAATGGTGCATACGTACAAACCCAACAACTACTTTGATTGACTACTGTGGCATGGCGTAGAGAGAGGGCCAGAAACGTATTGATGCCTGAGACCCTCATCCTGCTGATGCATCTCTGTGTTAGAAAGGAAACACCAACCACATCCTGTATTAGTAGAAAACTCACAAGAAAAATAATTTCAAACATCTTTCACTTGTCTGCAAGACAATATTCAACCCTCCTATTGTCAATGTAATCATTCACAAAGTCCTTTTAAAGTGACCAGCTCTTCCACACTGGTATCAGTCCCACATAGATAACTATTAGAAATTATATTCTGACAGTCTGCCGGAAGTGAGGAATTCTTCTTCCGTTCCACTGGCTTGTATGTGTATTTATTATTGATCCGCATTAGCTGCTCTAACTGGGGTCCAGCAAAATTAAGGCAGTTTATACAATTTAAAAACATTACAAATCGAATGAGAAGCGGCACACCTCTATTTTTATTAAAATATTAAAAAGCACCCATCTAATTTTATTAGAACTATCTCTTGTTATCCAAATACAACCTAACAAAGACCAACATATGTATTACATTGACTGTTCCAGGCCTACATCAGAATCATAACTCTTCTTATCAGGATTTTCGTTATAATCTTCATCAAAGAAACAGTCTAAACATCAAAACAAGAAACAACCTAAAATCCCTAAACATCAAAAATGGTCTCATCCAACTTAGGCTCCTTGTATGTGAAGGAGCCGAATCCATCCACTAGGTCTAGAATCATGTATTCATCATTAAACTGGTCAGAGCTCGGAATTGGCCCGTATCTCACCTTCTGTTGTCTCATCAATTTCTCCAGAGTCCTGGAAATGAGAACCTTTCACAATGGAATCATCTGCACAAAACTAACACAGTCACACAGGTGAAGGTTGCCCAAAACACAGTGATCATGGCGTTTATTCATTTCCCAAACACACTATCAAACAAATTTGTTAGAGCATTATCTACCCCAGAGTTCTCTGCCAGGGCCTTGGTCACTGATCCGTCTGGAGCTGTGTTATTCTGGGAAGAAACCTCACACACCCCTACCCTTTTCAGCCAGTAACATATCCAAGGCTTTTCTATCCTTACATCCCATTAACCTAGTTGTAGCTGTTTTCACCTTAAGATGCTTGATTCCAATCAGGTAATCAGGTTCCCCCTTGGAACTCCAATGCTATTAATGTAAACTCTTTTGTCAAAAGATCCTGACGGAGCACTCCTTTTCTCTCTTCTACCTGGCTCTGGGCAAGGGTAAAGAGCATGCCTAGCTGCACTAGTGCACAACTACCGGTCCAATTGGTAGGCAGGTTAGGTCACAGTCTCACACCACCACAAATCACCAGACATCCACTCCAGGCCATTTCATCTGCCAGTCAAGTCCCTCATTGTCTTGTCGGTTGTAACATTCTCTGTCCTATTGCAAGTTCTTACTTTCCCTACGTCCTATCCGTGTGTGACATATCGAGCCATACAATAATAATGTCTTCCTGTAACTGTGAAAGGGGAAAGTCTGAATGTAATGGGCACATGGGGATATAGATAATGCATATCAATGCAACTGTCACTGTCTGGCTTCCCTTCCCTCATGAACAGCTTTACCATACAGACCATTCCCCTGGGTGCATCAATTCCATCAAATGGAAAGGAAATGGATGTCAACTGAGGTTTTGCTGTGGAGTAACATTCTTCTTTCACTACTGATCTGGCTTTATACTGAATCCATTCTATCCATAGGTTAGAATCCCCATAACCCGTTTCCACCTCAATCACTTCCTTAAGATCTTTTGTCTGCACTATCCTCACCAGCCCTTGGCTCTGGACGACTCCACGGTCAGTATCTGCTTTGTCAGGGGCTTTGCTTGTATTCTGGCTGACTATTGAGCTATCATCTGCCCTAACTTCTTCTACCCGGAATGGCACCAAGGTGTCAACCGAAACCTTTACCTTCACTACACTCCCTGTTTATCCAGATAAAGTGATCTCTTATGCTTGGTTAATACAAAATCCTCATTGTCTAACTATAGATCAAGTTACCACCTTCTGAATTCTCGGATGGGTCCTGCTGTATTAACCTCTCTGAACCACCCATCCCGGATCCGGTATAATTGTCATCAGCAACGCTGAATTGCACAGTGGCACAGTCAAATAATCTTACTAGAAAATATTGATATTCATAAAATCACAAGTGAAATATTGCAAAACACAGTTTAGCATTTTGTTAATCCACCTGTCATCTCAGATTTTGAAATTATGCTTTACAGCGAAATCAATACAAGCGTTTGTGTAAGTTTATCGATCGCTCGACAAAACAATAAGTACACTTAGCATCAGGTAACTTGGTCACGAAAATCAGAAAAGCAATCAAATTAATCGTTTATCTTTGATGATCTTTTGATGTTTTCACTCACGAGACTCCCAGTTAGACAACAAATGTTCCTTTTGTTCCAAAAATATATTTTTTATATCCAAATACCTCTGTTAGTTTGGTGCATTATGCCGATGAATCCAACGGAAAGAGCGGTCACGACAACGCAGACAAAAATTCCAAATTATATCCATAATTTCCACAGAAAAATGTCAAACTTTTTTTATAATCAACCCTCAGGGTGTTTTTCAAATATCTATTCCATAATATATCAACCAGGACAATTGGCTTTTCAGTAGGAGCGAGAGGAAAAATGACTACCTCTGTCTTTTACGCAAGAATCACTCTGAGAGCCCTCAGCTGGCCTCTTACGCAATGTAGTCGTTTACGCTCATTCTTCAACATAAAGGCATGAAACTACGTCTAAAGGCTGTAGACACCTTAGGGAATACGTAGAAAAAGGAATATCGTTGATATCCCTTTCAATGGCCAATAGGGATGCATAGGAACACAACGGTTTCAAAATAAGAGGCACTTCCTGATTGGAAGTGACATGGGTTAACATTAAATCAGTCTCATCAATAATTGAATATATGTTGCATAGTGTGGGATCTACAGCAATTTACCATCCCTAAGAACTGCAACTTATTTATTTTCATAAATAATTTAATGCTATATTTATATCTATATTTGTCTATCTCAATGTATTTTCCTGCCCTATTGGCTTAAAATATTTCCTGTCCAAACCTCAAAGGACCATATCTTCCCCTATTTATTATCGATGATAAATAGGATTTCTGTTCCTGTTGTAATACCAAATCAATAGTAGCCAATTCGAAACCTTCACAGTCCGTGTTTACATCAGAATCCTGAACCTCTTTCTTAGGCTCTCTCTTTCTTAGAGTCTATTCCCCCGCTCCCCATAATTTGTCCTGTCTCAATTCCACTTTTTCCTCTGTGGTTCAAACTACAATTATGTCCTAGAGCTATAAACTCCATCATAATTAATTTACCTTGAAATCAGTATCACAAATGACCACAAATTCATTATCCAAATGGCCCTCCCGTAAGGCTGATCAGACCACAAGGGAAAGCCATGATAGAGGCCAAAGGTTATACCACCCTTTTACAGTCGTGTTCCATACTATATTAGACATATTAAAGAGCCCTTTATCTAAATAATTCATGTGTTTAATAAAAACTCAGAAAATAAAACTCCTAATATTCCATATGTGAGTGTACCCCTTTAAGACATCGTGTCTCTGGAAAATCCCCTCAAATCCAAACGTTTAAATACAAACAAAACCTAATAATTATAATAATTCTATTATATTGTTGCTAGTTTTAGCATCTTTTCAGACTACCCTGATGATATTCAGCTACTTTTAAAAATGTAATTGGAACTTTTCGCAACTTTTGAAAAGTGACTCAAAGCTATAATGCACGCATTTTCCCTTCAAATTACACAATTTTACAACAATTTTCTCTGTCACCCTCAGTCACAACCTCATTGCCTGGCTGCAAAAGTGGATTGTGAGTGATGTCAGCAACAGGCGCTCAGCCCATGCCCAGGCAGCAGTAACTTCACCGAATTGCAAATCATTGTTGGCTGACTGCAATGGGTTCAATAAGCCAAACCCAATTTATCACAAATGTTGGATCTTGAATAGACCTTAAAACATGAATCAACATCTCTTAATCAAAATTGTGCTGCCAGCAGTACAGAAATGAGTGGGAGCCTGTACCTGAACAACTGTCAAATCAATTTGAGTAACGTTACTGTATTCAACGTAATGACGCAGTTTTACGTTATCACGCAACAATTCAATCTACCTCTAGACATAGGTATACCCCCTACTCGGATTGAGTTCTACTTTAATTCTATCATAAAAGTAAAATCAAACTTTCACTACTCCAAAATTTTTACGTACCATGTACTTCGCTAAATTTATAACGTATCTGTCAGTCAATCCTTAAGAATAATAAAATTTCGATGGGCACGACGCTATCGTAATTATCTCTTCGTTATTATTTAGAATTCATTAGATTTAGGTAACTGTCTCTTCTATGATTCAGCATTTTGAATACGACTCCATTCCCAATATGTTATTCCAGCGGGCTATTTAGGCAAGACAGCGTCTTCCAACGACATCGCCTCGCTATTTAGAATGGATTGGTCTTTCAATTTAACCTAAACAATCTATTAAGAAAGTTCTATTTATCCCTTTTATCAATTTCAACCAAACAAGCTATTAAAACTTTTAGTTTATATCTTATACAGACACGAGCGGCCGTATCTTTCCAGGCAAAACATACAAATAGTTTAATTACAATCAAAAACTCTGATTTTAGTCAGAGCACTTACTGGGAAACGAACTCAGGTCTCAAGCTTGGAAGATAGCTATTTAACCACTGAACCACCATCACTATTTTAACGACAGAGCCTCCCCGCCAACGACCCTATTATTATAATTGTCTGTAGTCACAAACTCCGGCACCGAGACTATTCCGATTCTCCTTTCTCTCTCTCTCGTTCTCTCTGTATGTCCCCTTACCTTGTAACCTTCTTTTCCTTTTTATCCTGTTTGCAATCTCTGTGATTATGTCCCTTCTCATCGCAATGTTTACATGGGGCCTCACATTCATTAGCAAAATGTCCGTATTTCTTACAATTGAAACATTTCAGCTCCCTCTTACTCCCTTTCCCTGACGTTCCCTTTCTGTCTGTCCCCATCCTGCTCTCTCTGTTTCTACCTCCCGTTGCTCTATCTTCTAGCACTGCCATTAAGAACTCATCTTTCCTATTAGCTTGACTAACCCTATATACTTCTAAAATGGGTTCATGTCCTTCTTCGACCGCCCGTGGGTACAGTAAGGCAATATTGACTGACCTCTTCTCCTTTCTCAGCCTCTACCCACTCTGAATCTACCCCCCTTCTCCCTGTGTTTTGTTTATATAACTTCAGCCTTCCGCGGCCACCCTAATCTGGTGGTCCCAGCGCGCACGACCCACGTGGAGTTCCAGGTCTCCGGTAGCCTCTGGAACTGCCGATCTGCGGCCAACAAGGCAGAGTTCATCTCAGCCTATGCCTCCCTCCAGTCCCTCGACTTCTTGGCACTGACGGAAACATGGATCACCACAGATAACACTGCTACTCCTACTGCTCTCTCTTCGTCCGCCCACGTGTTCTCGCACACCCCGAGAGCTTCTGGTCAGCGGGGTGGTGGCACCGGGATCCTCATCTCTCCCAAGTGGTCATTCTCTCTTTCTCCCCTTACCCATCTGTCTATCGCCTCCTTTGAATTCCATGCTGTCACAGTTACCAGCCCTTTCAAGCTTAACATCCTTATCATTTATCGCCCTCCAGGTTCCCTCGGAGAGTTCATCAATGAGCTTGATGCCTTGATAAGCTCCTTTCCTGAGGACGGCTCACCTCTCACAGTCCTGGGCGACTTTAACCTCCCCACGTCTACCTTTGACTCATTCCTCTCTGCCTCCTTCTTTCCACTCCTCTCCTCTTTTGACCTCACCCTCTCACCTTCCCCCCCTACTCACAAGGCAGGCAATACGCTCGACCTCATCTTTACTAGATGCTATTCTTCCACTAACCTCATTGCAACTCCCCTCCAAGTCTCCGACCACTACCTTGTATCCTTTTCCCTCTCGCTCTCATCCAACACTTCCCACACTGCCCCTACTCGGATAGTATCGCGCCGTCCCAACCTTCGCTCTCTCTCCCCCGCTACTCTCTCCTCTTCCATCCTATCATCTCTTCCCTCTGCTCAAACCTTCTCCAACCTATCTCCTGATTCTGCCTCCTCAACCCTCCTCTCTTCCCTTTCTGCATCCTTTGACTCTCTATGTCCCCTATCCTCCAGGCCGGCTCGGTCCTCCCCTCCCGCTCCGTGGCTCGACGACTCATTGCGAGCTCACAGAACAGGGCTCCGGGCAGCCGAGCGGAAATGGAGGAAAACTCGCCTCCCTGCGGACCTGGCATCCTTTCACTCCCTCTTCTCTACATTTTCCTCCTCTGTCTCTGCTGCTAAAGCCACTTTCTACCACTCTAAATTCCAAGCATCTGCCTCTAACCCTAGGAAGCTCTTTGCCACCTTCTCCTCCCTCCTGAATCCTCCTCCCCCTCCCCCCCTCCTCCCTTTCTGCAGATGACTTCGTCAACCATTTTGAAAAGAAGGTCGACGACATCCGATCCTCGTTTGCTAAGTCAAATGACACCGCTGGTTCTGCTCACACTGCCCTACCCTGTGCTCTGACCTCTTTCTCCCCTCTCTCTCCAGATGAAATCTCGCTTCTTGTGACGGCCGGCCGCCCAACAACCTGCCCGCTTGACCCTATCCCCTCCTCTCTTCTCCAGACCATTTCCGGAGACCTTCTCCCTTACCTCACCTCGCTCATCAACTCATCCCTGACCGCTGGCTACGTCCCTTCCGTCTTCAAGAGAGCGAGAGTTGCACCCCTTCTGAAAAAACCTACACTCGATCCCTCCGATGTCAACAACTACAGACCAGTATCCCTTCTTTCTTTTCTCTCCAAAACTCTTGAACGTGCCGTCCTTGGCCAGCTCTCCCGCTATCTCTCTCAGAATGACCTTCTTGATCCAAATCAGTCAGGTTTCAAGACTAGTCATTCAACTGAGACTGCTCTTCTCTGTATCACGGAGGCGCTCCGCACTGCTAAAGCTAACTCTCTCTCCTCTGCTCTCATCCTTCTAGACCTATCGGCTGCCTTCGATACTGTGAACCATCAGATCCTCCTCTCCACCCTCTCCGAGTTGGGCATCTCCGGCGCGGCCCACGCTTGGATTGGACATATCAGTGTGGATGACGGATCACCACCTCAAGCTGAACCTCGGCAAGACGGAGCTGCTCTTCCTCCCGGGGAAGGACTGCCCGTTCCATGATCTCGCCATCACGGTTGACAACTCCATTGTGTCCTCCTCCCAGAGCGCTAAGAACCTTGGCGTGATCCTGGACAACACCCTGTCGTTCTCAACTAACATCAAGGCGGTGGCCCGTTCCTGTAGGTTCATGCTCTACAACATCCGCAGAGTATGACCCTGCCTCACACAGGAAGCGGCGCAGGTCCTAATCCAGGCACTTGTCATCTCCCGTCTGGATTAAAGCAACTCGCTGTTGGCTGGGCTCCCTGCCTGTGCCATTAAACCCCTACAACTCATCCAGAACGCCGCAGCCCGTCTGGTGTTCAACCTTCCCAAGTTCTCTCACGTCACCCCGCTCCTCCGCTCTCTCCACTGGCTTCCAGTTGAAGCTCGCATCCGCTACAAGACCATGGTGCTTGCCTACGGAGCTGTGAGGGGAACGGCACCGCAGTACCTCCAGGCTCTGATCAGGCCCTACACCCAAACAAGGGCACTGCGTTCATCCACCTCTGGCCTGCTCGCCTCCCTACCACTGAGGAAGTACAGTTCCCGCTCAGCCCAGTCAAAACTGTTCGCTGCTCTGGCCCCCCAATGGTGGAACAAACTCCCTCACGACGCCAGGACAGCGGAGTCAATCACCACCTTCCGGAGACACCTGAAACCCCACCTCTTTAAGGAATACCTAGGATAGGATAAAGTAATCCTTCTCACCCCCCCCTTAAATGATTTAGATGCACTATTGTAAAGTGGCTGTTCCACTGGATGTCATAAGGTGAATTCACCAATTTGTAAGTCGCTCTGGATAAGAGCGTCTGCCAAATGACTTAAATGTAAATGTAAATGTAACCACTTACGCAATGTGGCTGCCTACGGCTATTCTTCAACAGAAATGCGTAAAACTACGTGCTGTAGACACCTTGGGGAATAAGTAGAAAGTGTAAGCTCGTTGATGGTACATTCACAGCTGAATAGGGAGTCATTGGAACGCAGTGCTTTCAAAACCTGGGCCACTTCCGGATTGGATTTTTCTCAGGCTTTCGCCATAATTTGGTCCGATATACTTGGATGTGTAGTGTCAGCGTTTGTTGCTGGCATGGCCCTAAGTTTGCTTACCTTGCCAATGAAAAATCCATTAGAGTCGTTTTCAATATCAGTGGGCTTTGTAATGAATGAGCCATCTGATTCAGTGAATGAAGGAGCCGATTTGGCTTTTTTTCTCAAAATGTAATTTAAGGTGCCCCAAAGCTTTTTACTATCATTCTTTATATAATTGATATTTGTTTCATAGTGTAGTTTATTTTTCTTTAATTTAGTCACATGATTTCTTAATTTGCAGTACGTTTGCCAACCAGTTGGGCTGCCAGACTTAATTGCCATACCTTTTGCCTCATCCCTCTCAGCCATACAATTTTTTTAATTCCTCATCAATCCAAGGGGGTTTAATAGTTTTTACAGTCATTTTCTTAATGGGTGCGTGCTTATTAGTAACTGGAATAAGTAGTTTAATAAATGCATCAAGTGCAGTGTCTGGTTGCTCCTCATTACACACCACAGACCAGCAAATATTCTTCACATCATCAACATATGAATCACTACAAAATGTATTGTATGACCTCTTATACACAATATTAGGCAAAGCCTTTGGAACTTTGGTTTTCCTAGATATGGTTATTATATTGTGATCACTACATCCTATGGATTTGCATACTGCTTTAAATCATATATCTGCAGCTGTAAATCAAATATTTTGAATCGAGGGATATTGCTTCAGCTTCAGACTATAGATTCTCATAACCTGTAACGAAGGAAACAAAAAAAGAGAAATGAACATGTCCTGGTTTCAAGAGAAATTAAGCATGTCCCAATTTTCAGCAAAAAATGTGTCATTTCACCTCGACATCCCTAATATGACGACTGCGGTATACAACATAGAAGTTTATCAGGTTCTGATCATCTTACTATGCTCCCCCCCCCCAGATTGGTCCCCGATTGCTAATCAATCGGTTCTTTATTCTCCAGGCTCCGCTTTGTCATCAACATGGACAACCTTGCAATGAATGACATGTATCCATCGTGATTTTCCCTGGACTTTTACTGCTGACCTCGTTATGAGCAAAACTTGATAAGGATCTTCCCATTTTGGCCCTAATGTGTCTGTCACATTTTTTTTACCATCACCCACTGTCCTGGCACAACATCCCTCGGGAGTTATTCCCTATTAGAGAGTTGTATGCAATAGTTAAGCATTGTGTCACACAAAGGGAACGTCTGCTTCTCTCAAATCTAACGTGCCTGGTATTATCACATTGTCCATTGTAGTAACTACCCAGCCTACTTCTTCACACCCCCCTCCACAATGGTTGAAGTATCTGTGTATAAGATAAACTTAGGGTTTTCCAATGAATGACTCTATAAACCCATCAGAGAGCTGATCCAAAACAACTCACAACAGAGCACTCAAGTAATGTGGTATCTGTAGGATACATCCGACTCGCTGGATTACATGGTGTCTTTTCAACTATAACCATTTCACATAGGTCTTTATTCACTACTTTAGTAGCGTCCATAGCTTCCTTGCTAATGAGATATTGTTTTGTGCACGGTGGGGCAACACCTGTCAAACACACTGGTTCCATATCCGAATGTCCACACTGATTTTTCTTCGTAGTCCAAAGAGCATGATTCTGAACTGTAGAACCATGCAGTTGCCTAATTTGCCACGTCACCTTTCCTTCAGAAATGTTCAATGTAGAGTCAAGGCCTAAAATAGGTTGTTCAAATGAGCCTATCTACACCCCTGCATCAATCTTCATTGGGCCAATAGAAATGTTTTAATATCTGCCCCCCCCCCCCAATCCTGTTGCTTTAATCTTCTGAGGACATATATGTTTTGCCTAAGATATGGGAACTACAGTGACTTCAGCACCCGTATCTACAAAAAATCTACTGCAAAGTTATTAACCATAATGTTCACATACAGTATATTCCATCCGATTTCACATGTACACCAGCTGAGATGGGACGTAAAAGGGGAGTCGTAGTTTACCTCCACAGCATCCAGCAAACTCTGCTGCTGAGCCGGCGAGAGCTTCTTCTTGTTGTCCTGATTCCTGATTCCATTTTCCCTTAGAGACGGACCCTTCTTCTCCTGGCCACTTCTCATATCACGTTTTCTTTTCCGACATTCTCATTGCCAGTGACCAGAAATCCCGCAATAATGGCATACACCAGGTTTCTCTTTTGCTGAACGATTAATATTGTTGGTTTCAGTCAGAACCTGCATAACTCTGATAACCACATCTCGTGAATGCTTAAAAGTTTTTGACCATTAATCCAACTGTTTTGGAGATGCTGATTTATGTGTGATTACTGTCACTAGAAGTTTATTTTTGACTTCCTATTACAGCCTCTGTTCTGGGTGGCCTAAGACATCGTTCGTCACAACTGTCAGAATCTGTTGACTCAAAGCCAGGCAGTGCTGACCAGATGCTTGAAACCTGATCTGCCTTGCACAACTCAGTGTGAGGATAGATAGATTGGAGAACAGAGAGGCCAACGGTGGGTGTCATGTCTGACTTTTTCACCCGTGTCTCCTCTTCTACTTTGAAATGGTTCACTAGATAGTAAATTTAAAATCTCTTTCATGTTCACATCCAGAAGAGATGAGATTCCGTCTTTTTCCAGAGTGGTTTTCTCACATAAAAATGACATTACATTAACCCCCTCAAAATACAGTGCCTTGCAAAAGTATTCGGCCCCCTTGAACTTTGCGACCTTTTGCCACATTTCAGGCTTCAAACATAAAGATATAAAACTGTATTTTTTTGTGAAGAATCAACAACAAGTGGAAGGACATTTATTGGATATTTCAAACTTTTTTAACAAATCAAAAACTGAAAAATTGGGCGTGCAAAATTATTCAGCCCCCTTAAGTTAATACTTTGTAGCGCCACCTTTAGCTGCGATTACAGCTGTAAGTCGCTTGGGGTATGTCTCTATCAGTTTTGCACATCGAGAGACTGAATTTTTTCCCATTCCTCCTTGCAAAACAGCTCGAGCTCGGTGAGGTTGGATGGAGAGCATTTGTGAACAGCAGTTTTCAGTTCTTTCCACAGATTCTCGATTGGATTCAGGTCTGGACTTTGACTTG
Source organism: Oncorhynchus masou masou (assembly GCF_036934945.1). Classification (NCBI taxonomy): domain Eukaryota; kingdom Metazoa; phylum Chordata; class Actinopteri; order Salmoniformes; family Salmonidae; genus Oncorhynchus; species Oncorhynchus masou. The sequence continues at coordinate 45,040,511 of NC_088220.1, read as the reverse complement.
GCCATTCTAACACCTGGATATGTTTATTTTTGAACCATTCCATTGTAGATTTTGCTTTATGTTTTGGATCATTGTCTTGTTGGAAGACAAATCTCCGTCCCAGTCTCAGGTCTTTTGCAGACTCCATCAGGTTTTCTTCCAGAATGGTCCTGTATTTGGCTCCATCCATCTTCCCATCAATTTTAACCATCTTCCCTGTCCCTGCTGAAGAAAAGCAGGCCCAAACCATGATGCTGCCACCACCATGTTTGACAGTGGGGATGGTGTGTTCAGGGTGATGCGCTGTGTTGCTTTTACGCCAAACATAACGTTTTGCATTGTTGCCAAAAAGTTAAATTTTGGTTTCATCTGACCAGAGCACCTTCTTCCACATGTTTGGTGTGTCTCCCAGGTGGCTTGTGGCAAACTTTAAACGACACTTTTTATGGATATCTTTAAGAAATGGCTTTCTTCTTGCCACTCTTCCATAAAGGCCAGATTTGTGCAATATACGACTGATTGTTGTCCTATGGACAGTCTCCCACCTCAGCTGTAGATCTCTGCAGTTCATCCAGAGTGATCATGGGCCTCTTGGCTGCATCTCTGATCAGTCTTCTCCTTGTTTGAGCTGAAAGTTTAGAGGGACGGCCAGGTCTTGGTAGATTTGCAGTGGTCTGATACTCCTTCCATTTCAATATTATCGCTTGCACAGTGCTCCTTGGGATGTTTAAAGCTTGGGAAATCTTTTTGTATCCAAATCCGGCTTTAAACTTCTTCACAACAGTATCTCGGACCTGCCTGGTGTGTTCCTTGTTCTTCATGATGCTCTCTGCGCTTTTAACGGACCTCTGAGACTATCACAGTGCAGGTTCATTTATACGGAGACTTGATTACACACAGGTGGATTGTATTTCTCATCATTAGTCATTTAGGTCAACATTGGATCATTCAGAGATCCTCACTGAACTTCTGGAGAGAGTTTGCTGCACTGAAAGTAAAGGGGCTGAAAAATTTGCACGCCCAATTTTTCAGTTTTTGATTTGTTAAAAGAGTTTGAAATATCCAATAAATGTCGTTCCACTTCATGATTGTGTCCCACTTGTTGTTGATTCTTCACCAAAAAATACAGTTTTATATCTTTATGTTTGAAGCCTGAAATGTGGCAAAAGGTCGCAAAGTTCAAGGGGGACGAATACTTTCGCAAGGCACTGTATGTATCACTAAATGCATGCACTATTTTAGCCTGATTTGATTCTTTTAAAATTATATTGGTCTAGACTCACCCAGCAATTCTGCCATCAATCAGGAGATTAAGAATTGACCCCCCCAAAGTGGGTTGCACGCAGCCTTCTCTATTTCCTCTGGATCAACAAACAGTTGACACATTTTTCTTGTTGTTGTTCAGACCAATTCATCCGGGTCATGGCACCAAGTGTTAGCGGTTGATATTATTCTTCAATAACACAAACCCCAAAAACAAATGAGGGGGAGAAAAATAGGTTTAGTCAGCTCAGCTTTTCTCCACAGAACAAAGGAACAGGATGCCATTTATAACCCACCACGTAAGTAACAAGTATCCTGCTTCAGACTCAATGTACAGACCGTAGCACACGTAGCTCTGAGATCAGGAGTGACATTCCACAGCTTCTAAACAGCTGTTTAACTGAAACCCAACTCTTATTTACATTGACAATTCCCTATTGATCGTTAATTCTAGTACTCTCTCATCCTCTGCGTTGTTTATTTATCGTAAAAATATTCTTATACACCTTGTGATCTCTACAGCTCCGTTAGCTGGACATTATTGACCTTGCGTAGGCTTAAACACTGGTATACACGGATTTATATGGCCATACTGGGTAAAATGCCACTTTATTTCTGTTCTTTTTTAATCAGATCAGTAAAAAATATAATTTACAGTCCCATTCTCATTTGCTTTTAACAGTAACAAGAATTAGAACAGGTCATGGTAGAAATAGTTTTAGTTACTCAGCTCTGTGGTCCTGGAATTCACTCCTGAATGTTTAAAGATTTGATGATCTAGCCACATTGAGTTTAAACACTTAATCGATTTAAATATCATAAACTCAGCAAAAAAAGAAACATTGTCTCAATGTAAGATTAAAAAAACTGAGACATAAATTGAAGACGTGGAATTTATATATCAAGATGGCATAGCAGTCAGACGTCCTTTGGCCTCGTCTTGTCGTGTCCCGTGTATATACAGTGGGGCAAAAGAGTATTTAGTCAGCAACCAATTGTGCAAGTTCTCCCACTTAAAAAGATGAGAGTTTATCTCAATGCTTTGTTATATACCCTTTGTGGGCAATGACAGAGGTCAAACGTTTTCTGTAAGTCTTCACAAGGTTTTCACACTCTGTAGCTGGTATTTTGGCCCATTCCTCCATGCAGATCTCCTCTAGAGCAGTGATGTTTTGGGGCTGATGCTGGGAAATACGGACTTTCAACTCCCTCCCAAGATTTTCTATGGGGATGAGATATGGATGTTATGAACTTGAGTGAAGACCCAAAAGCGGTTTTAACAGAAAACAGAGTTCTTTAATGAAAATACAGGAATGGCATAAATCCTCTTCCAACGTTGTCAGCGGAACAAAAAGAACGTTAGTATAGTGCAGGATGCTCCTGCCAGGCAGACTCCGACAGGACAGGACAAGGTGGAAGCAAACGAGACGACAGCTTGCTTCTGGCATCAAAAAACACAAACAAGAATCAGACACTGAAAGTAGCAGGAACAGAGAGAGAAATAGAGACCTAATCAGAGGGGGAAGAGAGAACAGGTGGGGAAGAGTGAAAGAGCTAGTTAGGGAAGATGTAGAACAGCTGAGGAATGAGAGACAGAGAAGGTAACCTAAAAAGACCAGCAGAGAGAGAGAATGAAGAGAAAGGACAGGAACAGACATAACAAGACATGACAGTACCCCCCACTCACCGAGCGCCTCCTGGCGCACTCGAGGAGGAAACCTGGCGGCAACGGAGGAAATCATCGATCAGCGAACGGTCCAGCACGTCCCGAGAGGGAACCCAACTCCTCTCCTCAGGACCGTACCCCTCCCAATCCACTAGGTACTGATGACCACGGCCCCGAGGGCGCATGTCCAAAATCTTACGAACCCTGTAGATGGGTGCGCCTCGACAAGGATGGGGGGGAGGGACGAGCGGGGGCGCGAAGAACGGGCTTAACACAGGAGACATGGAAGACCGGGTGAACGCGACGAAGATAGCGCGGGAGAAGAAGTCGCACTGCGACAGGATTAATGACCTGGGAAATACGGAACGGACCAATGAACCGCGGGGCCAACTTGCGAGAAGCTGTCTTAAGGGGAAGGTTCTGAGTGGAGAGCCATACTCTCTGACCGCAACAATATCTAGGACTCTTGGTCCTACGCTTATTAGCGGCCCTCACAGTCTGCGCCCTATTACGGCAAAGTGCCGACCTGACCCCCTTCCAGGTGCGCTCGCAACGCTGGACAAAAGCCTGAGCGGAGGGAACGCAGGACTCGGCGAGCTGAGATGAGAACAGCGGAGGCTGGTACCCGAGGCTACACTGAAAAGGGGATAGACCGGTAGCAGACGAGGGAAGCGAGTTGTGGGCGTACTCTGCCCAGGGAGCTGTTCTGACCAAGACGCAGGGTTACGAAAAGAAAGACTGCGTAAAATGCGACCAACAGTCTGATTGGCCCGTTCGGCTTGACCGTTAGACTGGGGATGAAAGCCGGACGAGAGACTGACGGAAGCCCCAATCAAACGGCAAAACTCCCTCCAAAATTGAGACGTGAACTGCGGGCCTCTGTCGGAAACGACGTCAGACGGAAGGCCATGAATTCGGAAAACATTCTCGATAATGATCTGAGCCGTCTCCTTAGCAGAAGGGAGCTTATCGAGAGGAATGAAATGAGCCGCCTTAGAGAATCTATCGACAACCGTAAGAATAACTGTCTTCCCCGCTGATGAAGGCAGTCCGGTGATAAAATCTAAAGCGATGTGAGACCACGGTCGAGAGGGAATGGGAAGCGGTCTGAGACGGCCGGCAGGAGGAGAGTTCCCAGATTTAGTCTGCGCGCAGACCGAACAAGCGGCGACAAATCGACGCGCGTCACGTTCCCGAGTGGGCCACCAGAAACGCTGGCGAATGGAAGCGAGCGTACCCCGAACGCCGGGGTGGCCGGCTAACTTGGCAGAGTGGGCCCACTGAAGAACGGCCGGACGAGTAGGAACGGGAACGAACAGAAGGTTCCTAGGACAAGCTCGCGGCGACGGAGTGTGAGCGAGTGCTTGCTTTACCTGCCTCTCAATTCCCCAGACAGTCAACCCGACAACACGCCCGTCAGGGAGAATCCCCTCGGGGTCGGTGGAGACCTCAGAAGAACTGAAGAGACGAGATAAAGCATCAGGCTTGGTGTTTTTTGAGCCCGGACGATAAGAAATAACAAACTCGAAACGAGCGAAAAACAGAGCCCAACGAGCCTGACGCGCATTAAGTCGTTTGGCTGAACGGATGTACTCAAGGTTCCTATGGTCAGTCCAAACGACAAAAGGAACGGTCGCCCCCTCCAACCACTGTCGCCATTCGCCTAGGGCTAAGCGGATGGCGAGCAGTTCGCGATTACCAACATCATAGTTACGTTCTGACGGCGATAAGCGATGAGAGAAAAACGCGCAAGGATGGACCTTGCCGTCAGAGAGAGAGCGCTGAGAAAGAATGGCTCCCACGCCCACCTCTGACGCGTCAACCTCAACAACAAACTGACTAGAGATGTCAGGTGTAACAAGAATAGGTGCGGATGTAAAACGATTCTTAAGAAGATCAAAAGCTCCCTGGGCGGAAACGGACCACTTAAAGCACGTCTTAACAGAAGTAAGGGCTGTGAGGGGAGCTGCCACCTGACCGAAATTACGGATGAAACGACGATAGAAATTAGCGAAGCCCAGAAAGCGCTGCAGCTCGACGCGTGACTTAGGAACGGGCCAATCAATGACAGCCTGGACCTTAGCGAGATCCATCTTAATGCCCTCAGCGGAAATAACGGAACCGAGAAAAGGGACAGAGGCGGCATGAAAAATGCACTTCTCAGCCTTCACATAAAGACAGTTCTCCAAAAGGCGCTGGAGGACGCGTCGCACGTGCTGAACATGAATCGAGAGAGACGGAGAAAAATCAGGATATCGTCCATGTAAACGAAAACAAAAATGTTCAGCATGTCTCTCAGGACGTCGTTAACTAGTGCCTGAAAGACAGCTGGAGCGTTAACGAGGCCGAAAGGAAGAACCCGGTATTCAAAGTGCCCTAATGGAGTGTTAAACGCCGTCTTCCACTCGTCCCCCTCCCTGATGCGCACGAGATGGTAGGCGTTACGAAGGTCCAATTTGGTGAAAAACCTGGCTCCCTGCAGGATCTCGAAGGCTGAAGACATAAGAGGAAGCGGATAACGATTCTTAACTGTTATGTCATTCAGCCCTCGATAATCCACGCATGGGCGCAGGGACCCGTCCTTCTTCTGAACAAAAAAAAACCCCGCTCCGGCGGGGGAGGAGGAGGAGACTATGGTACCGGCGTCGAGCGAAACCGACAAATAATCCTCGAGAGCCTTACGTTCGGGAGCCGACAGAGAGTATAATCTACCCCGGGGGAGTAGTTCCCGGAAGGAGATCAATACTACAGTCATACGACCGGTGTGGAGGGAGAGAAGTGGCCTTGGAACGACTGAACACCGTGCGCAGATCGTGATACTCCTCCGGCACCCCTGTCAAATCGCCAGGCTCCTCCTGTGAAGAAGAGACAGAGGAAACAGGAGGGATAGCAGACATTAAACAGGTTACATGACAAGAAACATTCCAGGATAGGATAGTATTACTAGACCAATTAATAGAAGGGTTATGGCGCACTAGCCAGGGATGACCCAAAACAACAGGTGTAAAAGGTGAACGAAAAATTAAAAAAGAAATGGTTTCGCTATGATTACCAGAGACAGTGAGGGTTAAAGGCAGCGTCTCACGCTGAATCTTGGGGAGAGAACTACCATCTAAAGCGAACAAGGCCCTGGGCTCCCCTAACTGTCTGAGAGGAATGTCATGTTCCCGAGCCCAGGTCTCGTCCATAAAACAGCCCTCCGCCCCAGAGTCTATCAAGGCACTGCAGGAAGCAGATGAACCGGGCCAGCGGAGATGGACCGGAAAGGTAGTGCGTGATCCAGAAGGAGAGGCCTGAGTAGTTGCGCTCACCAGTAGCCCTCCTCTTACTGATGAGCTCTGGCTTTTACTGGACATGAGGAGTCAAAATGACCAGCGGAGCCGCAGTAGAGACAGAGGCGATTGGTGATTCTCCGTTCCCTCTCCTTGGCCGAGATGCGAATACCCCCAGCTGCATAGGCTCAGCATCCGAGCCGGCGGAGGAGGGTGGCAGTGATGCGGCAGGTGGCAGTGATGTGGAGAGGGGAGCAACGGAGAACGTGAGCTCCTTTCCACGAGCTCGGCGACGAAGATCAAACCGTCGCTCTATGCGAATAGCGAGAGCTATTAAGGAGTCCAGACTGGAAGGAACCTCCCGGGAGAGGATCTCATCCTTAACCTCGACGTGGAGACCCTCCAGAAAACGAGCGAGCAAAGCCGGCTCGTTCCAGTCACTAGAGGCAGCGAGAGTGCGAAACTCAATAGAATAATCCGTTATGGATCTATTCCCCTGACATAGGGAAGACAGGGCCCTGGAAGCCTCCTCGCCAAAAACAGAACGGTCAAAAACCCGTATCATCTCCTCCTTAAAGTCCTGATACTGGTTAATACACTCAGCCCTCGCCTCCCAGACTGCCGTGCCCCACTCACGCGCCCGTCCGGTAAGGAGAGAAATGACGTAGGCGATGCGGGCTGCGCTCCTGGAGTAAGTGTTGGGCTGGAGAGAGAACACCACATCACACTGAGTGAGGAATGAGCGGCACTCAGTGGGCTCCCCAGAGTAACACGGCGGGTTGTTGATCCTGGGCTCCGGAGACTCGGAAACCCTGGAAGTGGGCGGTGGATCGAGGTGGAGTTGGTGAACCCGTCTTGTGAGGTCGGAGACTTGGACGGCCAGGGTCTCAACGGCATGTTGAGCAGCAGACAATTCCTCCTCGTGTCTGCCTAGCATCGCTCCCTGGATCTCGACGGCGGAGTGAAAAGGGTCCGGAGCCGCTGGGTCCATTCTTGGTCTGATTCTTCTGTTATGAACTTGAGTGAAGACCCAAAAGCGGTTTTAACAGAAAACAGAGTTCTTTAATGAAAATACAGGAATGGCATAAATCCTCTTCCAACGTTGTCAGCGGAACAAAAAGAACGTTAGTATAGTGCAGGATGCTCCTGCCAGGCAGACTCCGACAGGACAGGACAAGGTGGAAGCAAACGAGACGACAGCTTGCTTCTGGCATCAAAAAACACAAACAAGAATCAGACACTGAAAGTAGCAGGAACAGAGAGAGAAATAGAGACCTAATCAGAGGGGGAAGAGAGAACAGGTGGGGAAGAGTGAAAGAGCTAGTTAGGGTAGATGTAGAACAGCTGAGGAATGAGAGACAGAGAAGGTAACCTAAAAAGACCAGCAGAGAGAGAGAATGAAGAGAAAGGACAGGAACAGACATAACAAGACATGACACTGGAGACTAGCTCGGCCACTCCAGGACCTTGAAATGCTTCTTACGAAGCCACTCCTTCGTTGCCCAGGCGGTGTGTTTGGGATCATTATCATGCTGAAAGACCCAGCCACGTTTCATCTTCAATGCCCTTGCTGATGGAAGGAGGTTTTCACTCAAAATCTCATGATACATGGCCCCATTCATTCTTTCCTTTACACGGATCAGTCGTCCTGGTCCCTTTGCAGAATAACAGCCCCAAAGCATGATGTTTCCACCCCCATGCTTCACAGTAGGTATGGTGTTCTTTTGATGCAACTCAGCATTCTTTGTCCTCCAAACACGACGAGTTGAGTTTTTACCAAAAAGTTCTATTTTTTTTTCATCTGACCATATGACATTCTCCCAATCTTCTTCTGGATCATCCAAATGCTCTCTAGCAAACTTCAGACGGGCCTGGACATGTACTGGCTTAAGCAGGGGGACACGTCTGGCACTGCAGGATTTGAGTCCCTGGCGGCGTAGTGTGTTACTGATGGTAGGATTTGTTACTTTGGTCCCAGCTCTCTGCAGGTCATTCACTAGGTCCTCCCCGTGCGGTTCTGGGATTTCTGCTCACCGTTCTTGTGATCATTTTGAAACCACAGGGTGAGATCTTGCGTGGAGCCCCAGGTCGAGGGAGATTATCAGTGGTCTTTGTATGTCTTCCATTTCCTAATAATTGGTCCCACAGTTGATTTCTTCAAACCAAGCTGCTTACCTATTGCAGATCCAGTCTTCCCAGCCTGGTGCAGGTCTACAATTTTGTTTCTGGTGTCCTTTGACAGCTCTTTGGTCTTGGCCATAGTGGAGTTTGGAGTGTGACTGTTTGAGGTTGTGGAGGTTGTGTCTTTTATACTGATAACAAGTTCAAACAGGTGTCATTAATACAGGTAACGAGTGGAGGACAGAGGAGCCTCTTAAAGAAGAAGTTACAGGTCTGTGAGAGCCAGAAATCTTGCTTGTTTTAGTCATAGTTGTAGTGTCCCTATGATGAAAATTACAGGCCTCTCTCATCTTTTTAAGTGGGAGAATTTGCACAATTGGTGGCTGACTAAATACTTTTTTTGTCCCACTATATATTTACATCTTTCTTCAAATATCATTTATATATTTTTATTTTGCAAAAACTCAACTTCAAAACATTCTCCTGCAACCTGCCTCACCAATTTAAAAAAAGTATTATTTACCTCAAATCTGTAATCCACAATAGAAGCTAACCAGAAGCTAGCCAGAAGCTAACCAGAAGCTAGCCAGAAGCCAGCCAGAAGCTAACCAGAAGCTAGATAGAAGCTAACCAGTTTACTGGCTAACGTTAGTATTCAGCTAACCACGGTTTGTGGTCATCAGCTATCCTTTAGCTCGAAAAGCTTACGCCAGTTTTGTACAACGTGACTCAGACCAGAACATACCAGACTTATTTTTCTCTCCGTATCCCCGGATTTCAACCGCAAGCTAAGGATATTTACACCTGGATCTCGCAGCTTGTTAGCTGCTATCCGTGTGACTATTGGCTTACGTAGATTCCGGAGCAAACATCAATTATTCCGGAGCTAGCCAGCTGAAGAGTTCCATCAGCCACTCCTGGGCTACAATCACCTATCTGGACCCGTTTTACTGCCGATGCGGAGCCCCACCAGGCCTTCACGACTGGACTACCGACGTTATCTGCCCGAGGGAGTTATCCAACTGGCCCCTCCATTGCGACGTTACCTGAACGCCCATCTGCAGACCGCTAATCGTTAGCTGTCTTATCAGCTGCTATCTGAATAGGTCTATCGGACAACTTTTCTTGGGTCATTATAACTATATCTATTTTACCAATTGGATTGATCCCTTCTACCACACGGAACGCCACTAATCTACCGACGGAAACGCACGAGGTGACTAAAAACAGTCCTCCATCCTATTCCAGCTTGCTACAGATGGCCTGGCTAGCTGTCTGAATCGCCGTGACCCCAACCAATCTCACTACTCACTGGACCCGTATGATCACTCGACTAAGCATGCCTCTTCTTAATGTCAATATGTCTTGCCCATTGCTGTCCTGGTTAGTGTTTATTGGCTCATTTCACTATAGATCCTCTAGCCCTGCTCAATATACCTTATCCAACCTTTCAGTTCCACCACCCACACAACACCTGCTTTCAATGATTTTCTAGAGACAACATCTCTCTCATCATCCCTCATTACCTAGGTTTACCCCCACTGTATTCACATCCTACCATACCTTTGTCTGTACATTATACATTGAAGCTATTTTATCGCCCCCAGAAACCTCCTTTTACTCTCTGTTCTGTACGTTTTAGACGACCAATTCTCATAGCTTTTAGCCGTACCCTTATCCTACTCCGCTTCTGTTCCTGTAGAGGTGAATCCAGGCCCTGCCTGCAGAGTTCTGTCCAGGTCTGTACCCAAACAAGTAGAACTTCTACTTTTAAAAATCCACCTCTCTAAAAACAAGTCTCTCACCGTTGCCGCCTGCTATAGACCACCCTCTGCCCCCAACTGGGCTCTGGACACCATATGTGAACTGATTTCCCCCATCTATCTTCAGAGCTCGTGCTGCTAGGTGACTTAAACTGGAACATGCTTAACACCCCAGCCAACCTACAATCTAAGCTTGATGCCTTCAATCTCATACAAATGATCAATGAACCTACCAGGTACCACCCCAAATCTGTAAACACGGGCACCCTCATAGATATCATCCTAACCAACTTGCCCTCTAAATACACCTCTGCTGTTTTCAACCAAGATCTCAGCGATCACTGCCTCATTGCCTGCATCCGTAATTGGGTCAGCGGTCAAAGAACCTCCTACTCATTACTGTCAAATGCTCCCTGAAACACTTCAGCGAGCAGGCCTTTCTAAACGACCTGGCCGGGGTATCCTGGAAGGATATTGATCTCATCCCGTCAGTAGAGGATGCCTGGCTATTTTTTTTTAAATGCCTTCCTCACATCTTAAATAAGCATGCCCCATTCAAGAAATTTAGAACCAGGAACAGATATAGCCCTTGGTTCTCTCAAGATCTGACTGCCCTAACCAATACAAAAACATCCTATGGCGTTCTGCATTAGCATCGAACAGCCCCCGTGATATGCAACTTTTCAGGGAAGCTAGAAACTAATATGCACAGGCAGTTAGAGAAGCCAAGGCTAGCTTTTTCAAGCAGAAATTTGCTTCCTGTAACACAAACTCCAAAATGTTCTGGGACACTGTAAAGTCCATGGAGAATAAGAACACCTCCTTCTAGCTGCCCACTGCACTTAAGATAGGAAACACTGTCATCACCGATAAATCCACTATAATTGAGAATTTCAAGAAGCATTTTTCTACGGCTGGCCATGCTTTCCACCTGGCTACCCCTACCCCGGTCACAGCACTGCACCCCCCACAGCAACTTGCCCAAGCCTTCCCCATTTCTCCTTCTCCCAAATCGAGTCAGCTGATGCTCTGAAAGAGCTGCAAAATCTGGACCCCTACAAATCAGCCGGGCTAGACAATCTTTCTAAAATTATCTGCCGAAATTGTTGCCACTCCTATTACTAACCTGTTCAACCTCTCTTTCTGAGATTCCCAAAGATTGGAATGCAGCTGCAGTCATCCCCCTCTTCAAAGGGGGGGACACTCTTGACCCAAACTGCTACAGACCTATATCTATCCTACCCTGCCTTTCTAAGGTCTTTGAAAGCCAAGTCAACAAACAGATTACCGACCATTTCGAATCCCACCATACCTTCTCCCCTACGTAATCTGGTTTCAGAGCTGGTCATGGGTGCACCTCAGCCACGCTCAAGGTCCTAAATGATATTTTAACCGCCATCGATAAGAAACAATACTGTGCAGCCGTATTCATTGACCTGGCCAAGGATTCGACTCTGTCAATCACCACATCCTCATCGGCAGACTCGATAGCCTTGGTTTCTCAAATGATTGCCTTGCCTGGTTCACCAACTACTTCTCTGATAGAGTTCAGTGCGTCAAATCAGAGGGCATGTTGTCCGGGCCTCTGGCCGTTTCTATGGGGGTGCCACAGGGTTCAATTCTTGGAACGACTCTCTTCTCTGTATACATCAATGATGTCAATCTTGCTGCCGGTGAGTCTCTGAACCATCTCTACGCAGACGACATCATTCTGTATACTTCTGGCCCTTCTTTGGACACTGTGTTAACAACCCTCCAGACGAGCTTCAATGCCATACAACTCTCCTTCCGTGGCCTCCAATTGCTCTTAAATACAAGTAAAACTAAATGCATGCTCTTCAACCGATCGCTGCTTGCACCTGCCCGCCCATCCAACATCACTACTCTGGACAGTTCTGACTTAGAATATGTGGACAACTACAAAATACTGTATCCGTAGAACTGTTTGAGGAACTGGGGACCAATGCCAAATCTTTTCAGTCTCATGAGGGGGAAACGGTGTTGTCGTACCCGCTTCACGACTGTCTTGGTGTGTTTGGACCATGATAGTTCGTTGGTGTTGTGGACATCAAGAAACTTGAAACTCTCGACCCGCTCCACTACAGCCCCTTCGATGTTAATGGGGCCTGTTCGGTCCGCCTTTTCCTGTAGTCCACAATCAGCTCCTTTGTCTTGCTCACACTGAAGGAGAGGTTGTTGTCCTGGCACCACACTGCCAGGTCTCTGACGTCCTCCCTATAGGCTGTCTCATCATTGTCGGTAATCAGGCCCAGCACTGTTGTGTCGTCAGCAAACTTAATGATGGTGTTGGAGTTGTGTTTAGCCACGCAGTCCTAGGTGAACAGGGAGTATTTTTGGTCGCAGGTTCAGGAATGGCTTAAAAATTGTGACATTTACCTGAAGCTAACTCTGCAAATAGCACTGCTGGGTGACTTGAAAAGATGTAGTCAATTGATCATATATTGTAATAATACTCTTAGTAAATATTTATCTTTAATTTACAATCGGGCGGCAGGGTAGCCTAGTTGTTAGAGCGTTGGACTAGTAACCGGAAGGTTGCGAGTTCAAACCCCCGAGCTGACATCTGTCGTTCTGCCCCTGAACAGGCAGTTAACCCACTGTTCCCAGGCCGTCATTGAAAATAAGAATTTGTTCTTAACTGACTTGCCTGGTTAAATAAAGGTAAAATAAATAAATAAAAATCTGTAGAAACTGAGAATAGAAAGGTTTCAGAACTGTTGTTAAACAGCACCGCTGAAAAATATATGGCAATAAGAAATCCAAACTGGATGGTTTTCAAGGATAGATGGGAAGAATTGAAGGTAGCTGAAGGATGGGACTAAAAACAATCAAAAAAGATGTTTAACTAATGTTAAATATACAGTGTCCGTAAAATGTACACTACATCAGTGGCCGATTTAGCTTTTGGCGACATGGGCAGCCGCCCAGGGCGGCATCTTGCCGTGGGTGGCACGGGGCACAATAAAAAATCGTTACTGTGCCATTGGTTTTCTATTACTCATTTACACGTCACGCCAATGATATCATGTCACCGTGTGGGACTGTGGGTCAATTACCCTTGTCGGAGTGGGTACCCTGATTCTAGTTTGTGAGCTAGGCAGGCTACTGCCTGGGAAGGTCTCCCACTCAGAAGTACAAGATGGGGAGGGGGGCGGGGGAAGGTTGACCTCAGGTCTCCCCACTGGAAGCCCGAGGTAGGTGGAGCAGGAGAATCTATCAAATAGCTCACCTCTAATGTTTTACAGTACCAATGCAATTAGTAAAAATCTGTCCCACTACGAAATGCTACCAAATAAACCACAATTCATTCATAATAATGTGAATATATAGTTTCACAGAAATATTGTTGCATTTGTTCTGGTTTGTGCGAAATGGTTAAGAATAATATAAAACCAGTCTGCATACCACCAAGGTGAATTGGTTTAGTCTTGACTCTTGGTTGACAGTGTCGGGGGATGGGTAATGTATTGATGCTTGAGTGCCAAATCAACACAAATGTGTTTTTATTTGTCTTTGTTTCATCTTTTTGATATTTATGAGTCTTATTTTTGTACATATTTTTATGTTTATATAGTTTTAAATGTTATGATTATTTATATGTTGTTCCAAATGTCTAAATAAAAATTACAATTTGTGCAGAATGGTGCTTTTTTGTGAGTGGGGGAGCCTGAAGAGGGGGTTCCCCCAAGGAGCCATACAAGCTAGAACCGCCAGTGCACTACGTGACTGACTGGCTCGTAGTTCGTGTTCCAATTCATCCCAAAGGTGTTCGATAGGGTTGAGGTCAGGGTTATCTGTGCAGGCCAGTCAAGTTCTTCCACAACCATCTCAACAAACCATTTCTGTAGGGACATCGCTTTGTCATGCTGAAAGAAAAAGGGCCCTTCCCCACAATTGCCAGGGTTAGAGGTTCCAAAACCCTTCTATGGATAATTTCTATGGTCACAATGCAAGCTGCTCCACAGAAGAAGGGGCGATAGGAGTGTGGGGAAAAGGTGCTTGTGCATTGATAAACACATCAAAGGCGGCATTAAGGAGAAGTAATCAAATGAGAGTTGCACTTCTGAAAGCCTATTTCACACCAGAGCCTGCTGAATTTGCAAGATAACCTTATTTTCGTTTTGATTTCAGCACAAATGAAAATGTAGCACAGACCAGCCCATGAATTTACTTTTCAGCATTGTCTCAACGAAGAGTTTGGTGTTCGATGAGCCATCTGCGACATGCATGCTCAGTTACAATCCTGCTGTAGTTAGCGGCAGGCGGACGAACAATTACCACCATTATAGTACAGATTAAGCCTAGGCTGGAAAGTGAATCCAATGACATTATTTTTTTTCACATTGAATTCACGATAGTTGACAACTCAACCAAATGTAAATCTAAACTAGATGTTGAACTGTGTCCTAGATTTTGAACTGTGTAAGTGCCGCCTTTGATGATCACTCAAATGAATCATGGAGTTAAGAATAAGGGCTTTGACTGAGAGGCATTGTCAAATTAATGGGGGTGTAGAGAGTCAGGGACATAACTCACAGTTGTTGTGAGAGGTGTAATGAATCAGCACAATGACTTGGCCAGGTTGAGGATCTTGACAACACTTCAACTCTGGCAAGAGGTTTTACATTCTAAAACAGCAGGTGACACGGCTGGAGACTGATCTGATAGTCTTTTATAAAGTATCTGAAAAGATAGAGGCCAGCTATCCCGTAGAGCTGGTGATGCAAGAAATTGACAAATAGGGGAAGGTGCTAAAATTCACAAGCTGATCCAAAACCATTTAGATAGATGCTGTAAGGCCAAGCCTATATACACTGAAATAAACATATAAATGCAACATGTAGAGTGTTGTCCCATGTTTCATGAGCTGAAATAAAATGTACTAGAAAGATGCACAAATGAGTTTAGATCCATGTTAGAGAGCATTTATCCTTTGCCAAGATATGCCACACCTGTCAGGTGGATGGATTATCAAGAAGATGATTAAACAGCATGATCATTCCACAGGTGCACCTTGTGCTGGGGGACAATAAAAGGCCACTCTAAAATGTGCAGTTTTGTCACACAACACAATGCCACAGATGTCTGAAGTTTTGAGGGAGCGAGCAATTGGCATGCTGACAACAGGAATGTCCACCAGAGCTGTTGCCAGATAATTGAATGTTAATTTATCTACCATAAGTCACCTCCAACGTTGTTTTAGATGATTTGGCAGTATGTCCAACCGGCCTCACAAAAAAGTGCGGTGAAAAAACAGTTTATAAAAAGAGTGCAGTTGAAATTACCTTAACGTGCCTGATGAAAAAAAATGTTTTCTTTAATCTCATAGTTCATCTTTGGCAATATAGCCCTGTGAATGGCTTCTAAAGAAAAATATATATATATATTGCATTAAGCCATGACAGAATGTTGGTGCAGCTAAATCATGTGCCGGTGCCTCCAATTGAAAAAGTCAGTGGAACCAGTGCCACGAGTGGAAAACCTTAGTCTGGAGCCCTGCTATAGTCATAAGCCTACTATATGCTTCCCAGTCAAAACAGTACATATTAGACCCTAGTGGAGTGGTGCCAGGAAAATAACCTCTCCCTCAACGTCAACAAAATGAAGGAGCTGATCGTGGACTTCGGGAGACAGCAGAGGGAGTAAACCCCCATCCAGATCGACGAGGAGCGGAGAGGGTGAAAAGCTTCAAGTTCCTCGGTGTGCACATCACTGACAACCTGAAATGTTCCATCCACACAGACAGGTGCAACAGCCTTTGCTCGTTTTTCATGCAAAGGTATGTGAGCACAGATGTTCACTTCGCTTAGCCGAATTCTTGTAGGAGCGAACCCACAGTATTGAATGCAGATGATTTTACAGGTTCTGTTGTATCGATTGCTGTAATGTAAAATGGCAGGGGTGGATTGATTTGGCAAAGGCTCCCGAGTGGCGCAGTGGTTTAAGGAACTGCATCTCAGTACTAGAGGCGTCACTACAGACCCGGGTTTGATTCCAGGCTGTATCATAACTGGCCTGTGATTGGTCCCATAGGGTGCACAATTGGCCCAGTGTCGTCTGGGTTAGGGTTTGGCCTGGGTAGGCCGTCATTGTAAATAAGAATTTGTTCTTAACCAACTTGCCTAGTTGAATAAATGTTAAATAAAAAAGTTTTACAAATCTGTAAATAACCATAGCTGTGTTTATCTGTTCTATGATGTGAAGAGGAAATAAGAATTCAAACCTGTTGATTGAGACACTTACAGCACATTTAGAATGGATGTATTTTAATTGTCATTTTGTCAACGGATCTACACCTGAAGAAATATTTATAAATATTTCTTGACTAGATAAGCATTCAACCCCCTGAATAAAATGTTAGAATTCCCTTTGGTAGTGATTACAGATGTCAGTCATTCTGGGTAAGTCTAAGAGCTTCGCACACCTGGATTGTACAATACTGTATTTGCCCATTATTTATTTATTGAATTATTCAAGCTCTGTCAATTATGTTGTTGATCATTGATAGACAGCCATACATTTTAAAGCCAATTCATGTCAAAACTGTAACTAGACAACTCAGGAGATTTCAATGTCATTTTGCTACGCAACTCCAATGTATACAGTTGAAGTCGGACGTTTACATGCACATTTAAAAACACATTCAAACACATTTAAACTCTGTTTTCACAATTCCTGACATTTAATCCTAGTAAAAATTCCCTGTCTTAGGTCAGTTAGGATCACCACTTTATTTTAAGAATGTGAAATGTCAGAATAATAGTAGAGAGAATGATTTATTTCAGCTTTTATTTATTTCATCACATTCCCAGTGGGTCAGAAGTTTACACACACTCAATTAGTATTTGGTAGCATTGCCTTTAAATTGTTTAACTTGGGTCAAACGTCTCGGGTAGCCTTCCACAAGCTTCCCACAATAAGTTGGGTGCATTTTGGCCCATTCCTCCTGACAGAGCTGGTGTAACGGAGTCAGGTTTGTAGTCCTCCTTGCTCGCACACGCTTTTTCAGGTCTGCCCACAAATGTTCTATAGGATTGAGGTCAGGGCTTTGTGATGGCCACTCCAATACCTTGACTTTGTTGTCCTTAAGCCACTTTGCCACAACTTTGGAAGTATGTTTGGGGTCATTGTCCTTTTGGAAGACCCATTTGTGACCAAGCTTTAACTTCCTGACTGGTGTCTTGAGATGTTGCTTCAATATATCCAAGTCATTTTCCTCCTCATGATGCCATCTATTTTGTGAAGTGCACCAGTCCCTCCTGCAGCAAAGCACCCCCACAACATGATGCTGCTACATCCGTGCTTCATGGTTCGGATGGTGTTCTTCGGCTTGCAAGCCTCCCCCTTTTCCTCCAAACATAACGATGGTCATTATGGCCAAACAGTTCTATTTTTTGTTTCATCAGACCAGAGGACATTTCTCCAAAAAGTACGATCTTTGTCCCCATGTGCAATTGCAAACCGTAGTCTGGCTTTTTTATGGCGGTTTTGGAGCAGTGGCTTCTTCCTTGCTGAGCGGCCTTTCAGGTTATGTCGATATGGGACTCGTTTTACTGTGGATATAGATACTCTTGTACCTGTTTCCTCCAGCATCTTCACAAGGTTCTTTGCTGTTGTTCTGGGATTGATTTGCACTTTTCGCACCAAAGTAGGTTCATATCTAGGAGACAGAATGCGTCTCCTTCCTGAGTGGTATGACTGCTGTGTGGTCCTATGGTGTTTATGCTTGTACTATTGTTTGTACAGATGAACGTGGCACTTTAAGGCGTTTGGAAATTGCTCCCAAGGATGCACCAGACTTGTGGAGGTCTATAAAACAAATTCCTGAGGTCATGCCTGATTTCTTTTGATTCTTTGAGATTTTCCAAGCTGTTTAAAGGCAGGGAGTCAACATAGTGTATTTAAACTTCTGACTCACTGGAATTGTGATACAGCGAATTACAAGTGAAATAATATGTTGTTAGAAAAATTACTTGTGTCATGCACAAGTCCTAACCGACTTGCCAAAACTATAGTTTGTTAACAAAAAATTTGTGGAGTGTTTGAAAAATGAGCTTTAATGACTCCAACCTAAGTGTATTTAAACTTCCGACTTCAACTGTATCTGGCCCGACTCAAGCAGGTTTTCCTTTAGGATTTTGCCCGTACTTAGCTCCATACTGTTTCTTTTCATCCTGAAAGTCTCCCCGGTCTTTGCCGAAATAAAGCATACCCGTACCATGATGCAGCTACCACCATGCTTGAAAATCAGGAGTGATGTGTTGTGTTGGATTTGCCCCAAACACAAGGCCTTGCATTTAGGCCAAAAAGTGTATTCCTTTGCCATTTTGTTTTTTTGCAGTATTACTTGTTGCATACAGGATGCATGTTTACAAATATTTTGTATTCGGTATAATTGTATTTTTTTCACTGTCATTTACAGTAGATTATTAGTGTGGAGTCACTACAATGTTATTGATCCATCCTCAGTTTCCTTCCTGCCCTGCAGCTCAGTTCTAAGTTCTAAGATAGTCGTTCTAAAGGACGACTATCTTTGATGTGACTGATGTCATCCACAGCATAATTATTAACTTGACCATGCTTAATGTGATATTCAATATCTAATTTGTTCTTGTTACCAATCATTGTCCTTTTTTTCCTTTATGAGGCTTCGAAATGCTCCCCGGTCTTTGCAGTTGAATATGTTCTTTAAATTCAATACTTCACTGAACAAATCATTCAAAATTCAGGTCAACCCCAAATTATTTAACACAGTGAGCCCATGTAACTTATGTAATTTGTTATACCAAACCTTACTCCTAAACTAATTTTGGCTTGCCTAAACATAAGGGGTGAATTCTTGTACTTATGAAACTACTATTTTAGGACACATTTGTATAATGTTCTTTTCACTTTGACAAAAAAAATACAATTTAATCTATTTCAATCCCATTTTGTAATGCAACAAAATCCAAGGGGGGTGAATATTTATGATACCAACTGTAAGCGGCTATTTTCGGGCTTCTAGGGAGATTCAGTTTGGTAAATGAGAGGGAAGGCTGCTGAGCCTGGTACACCCCTAACCTGGTCTCTTTGGAATAGACAGGTTTGCCTGCTACTAAGTATTGTGAGAAATTTGTAAATATACATTTTTTGACCAGTGTGTCAATATTGCTCATTGGACCATCTGATTCATCTGCAAATAAAAAGCACTATGACCTCTACAAGGTCCCTATTTTACGGACCAACAAAAACGGCTATTTAGATCCGCTGTCATTGCACCATTCCCACCTGCTCTCAAATCCACTTCTCTAACTCCCCTCCTCCATATTCTAAGCCCCTCTCACTCCCCACTTTCAGAGAAGTAGTGTTCCTCCAGCTCTACAGAATCCCAATGGGCAG
This sequence comes from Oncorhynchus masou masou, assembly GCF_036934945.1. Classification (NCBI taxonomy): domain Eukaryota; kingdom Metazoa; phylum Chordata; class Actinopteri; order Salmoniformes; family Salmonidae; genus Oncorhynchus; species Oncorhynchus masou. The sequence goes on along the minus strand of NC_088220.1, from coordinate 45,021,045 downwards.
TGGAAGGGGTGGCCCAATTGTTTGCAACACCTGGAGATACTGTATATAATAAGTTAACACAAAAAGCCACGTCTGTTTTAGAAGCTGACCACCTGGGCCTACCTTTCATCTAAGTAGCTGAGCCTCCTGGGCTGATCCAGCTTCTATTGCCAGTCTGCCAGACTTATCACCATCTGGTCCACCTAGAGTGGGATTGTTATGGCCTCTTAGACTACAAAGCAGGATCATTGGCAGACCTAGACCCTAGACCCTGTCGTACTGAATGAGCCAAGATGTCCGACAATCGTTTCGACCTAAGAATTGGCACACAACGTGGAAATGTTGTCTGGGAAGGCAAAATCGTGGCATAAGATGACTCATACAGTCTATGCGAACCTTTATCTCCCAAACAATGTGGGATTGATTTGAGATTGGCACATGATTGTCGAAATTTCTCCCCTTTGCTCGTTGATGAGTCCGAACCAAATTGGAAGAAGGCAGGCAGGGGAGCCTTCTTTCTATATTTTGCGAACATACTCCTGCATAATTGCAAAGCTGAATCACCCTTTTCCCTTGAACCTCATCCTCTTCTTTCAAGTTGTTTTCATCTCCCCTTTCTTCTCTGTGCTGTACTCTCTCATCCTAGCCGCCAGAGAGCCTCTCAACCTAGCCGCCAGAGAGCCTCAAGGAGGTAGAGTGCATAGAATCATAATTTGTCAAATGGTGGCTTGCATCGGCGGATAGATACTAGATCATTATGGTTCACGTCTGGTGGCTGTTTGCGTCAGTCTCCGTAAGTATCATAAAAATATTTTGGTTTTGCTTTATGCATGGTGGTATTCTTTGACAAATGTGCTTGGGAAATGTCTCGTCAGTGCAGAGGACTATGAGGCTTAGGAGGCGGCCATCTGCGCAACACAGATAGATGGTCTTGTTCTTAACAGTTGGGGAAAGTAGATAAGTCATCGCCATTGCGGTTGGGTGTATACGTGTACGTGTTCATGAAAGTGTGTGTGTGTGAGTGTGTGAGTGTGATTGAGTGTGTGTATCCTGTGTTTGTTTGCAAGAGGCAGATACCTTGAGGGTGACAACATTGTTTGAGCTTTTTCAGACCTGAACAGTTATTCATGTTGAACTTCAGCCATCGAAAAGGTAGGAGGCCATCTGCAATCTTAAAAGAGCCATTAACCCTCTAGAATCTAAGCCCTATCTAAGCGGCGGGGGGGTTCTACATAAATATCTTTCACTGGACTTTGCGCTCTCACTCTCTCTGCGAACTTAATAGGACACAATAATACAGTCACTGTTTGTAGGGCCCTATAAAATCTGCGATACAGAGAGCACGGACGGAATCACGAAATCCAGACATTCAAATAGAATTCAACAATATAAAAAAAACTTTTTGAACTTTGTAGGAAATCAACTAAATGTATTGAACTTTTTGCATCATTTATAAATGTGCCCAAGATAGACATGAACGAAATGCATCAGTGATTTGTATTTTCCCTCAACTTTCTAAAGAAGCAATGGCACAGGAATGCCCCTGTCTGTGTAAGCGCATTTGCCTACCAATTTGTGTAATCCGTAGTGATAATAATAACCATCTTCTGATAGATGGAAACACTTTCCCAAAAACATTCTCAATTAAAATGTTAACTACAAAGTAGTCTATGCCTACCTGGCAGAATATCATGAGTATCTGCATCAATCCATTGTTTAGCATACCAATTCCATTGACTCATCAATCAGGTGCAATCCTTTTGAGATATGAATTTCCATGACCTCTGTTACTAATAACTCGGTCTGAGTGCTTAAGCGTTAACAACTACAGTATGCAATGTGAAATATAAGTAAACATACTACTCCCATCAGTCAAATGATTCATAACCTGTGGGTAGCAACTACAGATATTTACTTGATAATAGATACTTTGGTCACAAAGTTTGGGAGAATTGAAAAGTCTGAAAATCCATTTTTGGAGTGGATTTTATTATATGCAAATGAACCCAACTTGACACTACTCTAGACAACATCAAAGCAACCGGGATAATCTCGCTTTTCTAAAGAGAAGAGCATAAAAAAGTGGATTTTTACAGGAACCATACAGGAGAATGTCAGGAGAACAAAATGTGTTGTTGGCCCATTTTATGTGGGCCAGATGTAGCCAACTACTGTTTTGACGAAATGAAAGAGGACCCAAACCAACTCATTTTGGGTCTGGTTGGGTTCCTCAGTGTCTGCCTGTAGTTAATGTACTGTATTTTACTCATAAACAGCTCCTATGAGCATTGTAATAGCCTAGTCTGAGCAAAGGAAGTGTGTGTGTGTGTGTGTGTGCGTGTGTGTGTGTGTGTGTGTGTGTGTGTGTGTGTGTGTGTGTGTGTGTGTGTGTGTGTGTGTGTGTGTGTGTGTGTGTGTGTGTGTGTGTGTGTGTGTGTGTGTGTGTGTGTGTGTGTGTGTGTGTGTGTGTGTGTGTGTGTGTGTGTGCGTGCGTGCGTGCGTGCCTGTGTGTGAAATTGTTTTCCTACCTTATCAGGACCCCAATGCCCTAACAATTCACCCAAATGTCCTGACAAGTAAGGGAAAAAACAACGTGTGTATCTGTGCATCCAAGATATGAGTCACATTCATATTTCACCCAAAATAGAATGCAGATAAAACTTTGAAATGAGACAGAGAATTGCCTGCAAACTCGTCTTGGGGCCATGTGTTATGCTCTTAATATATAAACTAGGTTTGAAAAGTTTGGGGTCATTTAGAAATGTCCTTGCAATAACATAAAATTGATCAGAAATACAGTGCAGACATTGTTAATGTTGAAAATAAATTATGTAGCTGTCAAAGGCTGTTTTTTGTTAATTTAATTACATTTTTTAATGGAATATCTACATAGGTGTACAGTGGGGTGACAGCATCATGGGGGTGGCAGCATATTGTTGTTGGGGTGCTTTGCTGCAGGAGGGACTGGTGCACTTTACAAGATGACATCATGAGGCAGGAAAATTATGTGGATATATTGAAGCAACATCTCAAGACATCAGTCAGGAAGTTAAAGCTTGGGACTTCCAAATGGACAACGACCCCAAGCATACTTCCAAAGTTGTGGAAAAAAGTACAACAAAGTCGAGGTATTGGATTGGCCATCACAAAGCCCTAACCTCAATCCTATAGAAAATTTGTGGGCAGAAATGAAAAAGCGTGTGTGAGCAAGGAGGCCTACAAACCTGACTCAGTTACACTAGCTCTGTCATGGAGGAATGGGCCAAAATTCAACCAACTAATTGTGGGAAGCTTAATGATGGCCACCCGAAACATTTGACCCAAGTTAAACAATTTAAAGGCAATACTTAATACTAATTGAGTGTATGTAAACTTCTGACCCACTGGGAATGTGATGAAATAAATAAAAGCGGAAATAAATCATTCTACTATTATTCTGAAATTTCATATTTTTTAAATAAAGCTGTGACCCTAACTGACCTAAGACAGGGACTTTTTACTAGGATGAAATGTCAGGAATTGTGAAAAACTAAATGTATTTGGCTATAGTGTATGTAAACGTCCGACTTGTATTTACATGTTGGCAGGGATAAGGAGAAAGTGACTGGTAGCAGGATTAATTATAAAGCAACTGGTAGCAGGATTCATGCTGCAGGAATGTATAAATACTCATGGTAACATACTAATAATAAAACATGCATGTAAACAGAAGTAATAGTGACAAATAAATGGATACTCATGGTAATGGAAATCAATGTTAATATAACAGCATCGTAGTGGTAGTAATACAGCAGCAGTAGGTGTGTGTGGATGGGCATAGTCAGTGTGATTAGTCTGTGGGAGAGGTAGAGCAGTAGTTGTTAGCCATTTAACAGTCTTATGGCCAGGGAATAGAGTCTTCTGCAAATGCTTTGGCATTTCTCAGACATTGACTGGCATGCATCTTGAATGGCTGGAAGCTTATTATGCCAATTTAAACCAATAGTGGTGTGTGGTCACCGAGATGATCATTTCAGCACCATTAGATTGGGACAGCGCCATCGCACAGCTTTGAGACAATCGATGTCCGATTTTAGTTTTCACTGAATCTCCGTTTGGATATTTGGAAACAATTAGTTAAAATGAGTGCTCATGATCATCTTTATTCCCTAGTGGCACAGCAGTTTACTAAGGTGCTACATCTCAGTGCAAGAGGTGTCACTGCAATCCCTGGTTCAAATCCAGGCTGCATCACATCCAGCCTTGATTGGGAGCCCCATAGGGCGGCGCACAATTGGCCCAGCATCGTCCGGGTTTGGCCGGTGTAGGCTGTCATTGTAAATAAAAATTTGTTCTTAACTGACTTGCCGTGTTAAATAAAATAAAAATATTACAGTTTACTCATATATTAGCCGATCAGAACATTTTGTTAGCATGTTATGTAGCTTAACAACTGAATGTTGCTCTTCACTCACATAGTAGCCTGTCCTACTCCTGGCCAAAAGCCTGTGACATGTCTGAATCAATGTGATTTTGTTTCACTGAATCGGTCTGTATATTTGGTTAATTGATCTCTGGCTGGGCAAATGGAGGTGGTAGCTCATTTATTTTTGTGCTCATCTATCACTGACCAGAAACATTTATCATGCAATAATGTAACCTAAATCAAGTGTATTATTTTGCTCTGGACTCTAGTTGCCTAATACAATCTATCCATCATCAAGCTGTGAGTGTGTGTCCTGTTTTATCTATAACATAACTTTGCCTTGTTTAATTTAATCAAACACTCATTCATTAATGTCATTATGCAACACTAGTCATTCATGCCTTTAAGTAAAATCAAGCAGAGTGAGAGCCGTAGTAGGCTAAAAGGTGCACATACACATAGTTCATTTTTTATTCACATAGCACGGCAAGCCCGAGTCCCACCCTGCACGACTCAATTCACAGAATTGTGTTGGGGCTGAAAATAAGAACTCTAGTGGGGATTACAGACTGGGACAAGAACAAGTTGAAAGTGACTGTGGAGATGAGTGTCTGTGCGTGTGTGTTTGGTCTTAAACCAGAAGTCCTCACAAGGATGATAAAACAAAGGACATTTGGACAAGCGGGTACATTTCGCAGGTCAGCACAAGGCTATTTTAAGGCTTAGAGGTTAGGTTAAGGGTTACAATTAGAGTTAGGGGTTAGGGAAAACAAGACTGAATAGGAATAAATCAGGTCCGCGCAGGGATAGTAAAACGAACGTGTGTGTGTGTATACTGTATGTTTTGGTGTATGTATGTTTGGGTATGTGCCTGGGGCTGTGAGTATGTGTGTTTGCTCTATATGGTGTTAAAGGCCCTAACTTGTACAGAAGTAGAATCTTAATTTGATCACCCTGTTGGAAATGTTTTACTTTGAAATGTCAGACTTAATTTACTGAAAATGTATCGACCCCTACAAAAATGTCAATGAATTATATTGCACATAATAATTCACGTTTCCTGTTCTTGAACAATTATTTTCCTGCTGTAGCAAACTGGCTCAAATTACGATCCCACATCCATGCTATACTTTTGAAATATGTGACAGTCGTGACTGATGATGCTGCAGTAGGTTGAAGGGCAGCAAAAACAACATAACCATTTGCACTAGTAATGGGGGAGCTGTTAGAAAGGACAATTTATTCCTTGTTAACAGAATAACTTATTTTTGTGTCTAAGGAAGTAAAAAATGTTTTACAAAAATGAATCTATTGAGATGGTTTGTCCTAAAAGCTTGTAGTATTTATACTGAACAAAGATAGAAATGCAACAATTTCTAAGATTTTACAGAGTTACAGTTCATATAAGGAAATCAGTCAATGGAAATAAATAAATTAGGACCTAATCTATGGGCTTCACATGACTGGGAATACAGATATGCATCTGTTGGTCACAGATACCATAAAAAGAAAAGGTAGAGGCATGGATCAGAACACCAGTCAGTATTTGATGTGACCACCATTTGCCTCATGCAGCTTCGACACATCTTCTTCACATAGAGTTGATCACGCTGTTGATTGCGGCCTGTGGAATTTTGTCCTACTCCTCTTCAATGGCTGTGCAAAGTTGATGGATATTTTGGCGGGAACTGGAATGCGCTGTCGTACACGTTGATCCAGAGCATCCCAAACATGCTCAATGGGTGACATGTATGGTGAGTATGCAGACCATGGGAGAACTGGGACATTTTCAGCTTCCAGGAATTGTGTACACGACATGGGGTCGTGCATTATCATGCTGAAACCTGAGGTGATGGCGGTGGATGAATGGCACGACAATGTGCCTTAGGTTCTCGTCATGGATTCTCTGGGCATTCAAATTGCCACTGATAAAATGCAATTGTTCTCGTTGTGTGTAGTTTATGTATGCCCATACCATAACCCCACCGCCACCATGGTGCACTCTGTTTACTATGTTGACATCAGCAAACTGCTCGCCCACACAACGCCATACATGTGGTCTGCGGCTTGAGGCCAGGTGGGCATACTGCCAAATAGTCTAAAATGACATTGGAAGTGGCTTATGGTAGAGAAATTAACATTCAGTTCTCTGGCAAACGCTCTGGAGGACATTTCTACTGTCTGCATGCCAATTCCACACTCCCTCAACACTTGAGACATCTGTGGCATTGTGTTGTGTGGCAAAACTGCTCATTTTAGAGGGGCTTTTTGTCCCCAGCACAAGGTTCACCTGTGTAATGATCATGCTGTTTAATCATCTTCTTGGTATGCCACACCTGTCAGGTGGATGGATTATCTTGGCAAAGGAGAAATGCTCACTAACAGGAATGAAAGCACATTTGTGCACAACATTTTTGAGAAATAAGCTTTTTGTGCTTATGGAAAATGTCTGGGATTTTTTATTTCAGCTCGTGAAACAAGAGACCTACACTTTACATGTTGCGTTTCTATTTTTGTTCAGTGTATATTGGCAAACCCAAACTTAATTCCAGATTGATCTACCAAAATGGGCAATCTATTTATCTTTTCATGGTTCATTGAATGAGCCCTAGAAAGCCTGGTCCCATATCTTGTAGTGCTCCTGCCAACTCCATTGCTGTTATTGTCAAGCCAAACATGATAATTCCATAAGGAGTTGGCAAGAGAGCAGAAACCGATTGGCACCTAGTCTAAGCCCTAGACTTCTTGAGTAAGAATCTGCATTGTCCAAACTTGAGGCCTACTAGCTGGTTAATGGATGTCGAGCTGATGTCAGGCAAAAAAATAGATTGTTCCTGCTGTGTTGTAGAAGGTATTAATTGACACCTTGGCATGTATCTAAATTATTAATAAAGTATGATAGAATGTTGATGTTTGCTCTGTGAAAGATGGACATAAGGATGTACTATTTCTGACCAGTAAAATAATGTGTTTATATTTTGTTACCTAGGAGATAACAATGGATGGCCCCATCTTTTTGACAAGCATTTTGGGATGCCCAACATCGATATCGGGACCAAGTCCGATAAATGTTGTAAGTACTGTATATGAAATGTCATAAATGTACTGTCTCCCCTTTCTCCAATAACTATTATGCTTATTACAGGTAAGTTGAGTCAAATGTTTTCAAAGAACCAATAAGCAAGTGCATTAGTGCAGAACGACAACCATTCTGCCTACTGGATCAGTGCTTTCAATTTATTTTTTATCCATCCTTTTTGGCAGTTCTATAACTTCGCTACTCACAAGCAGTATAGTGGAACATTTCTTCAAGTCTTCTTGAGAGAAATACACCAAGCAAATACAGTGCCTTCAGAACCTATTCATACCCCTTGACTTATTCAACATTTTGATTTGTTACAACCTGATTTCAAAATTGGTGAAATTGATTGCTTTTCGCACCCATCTACACACAATACCTACGCGCAATCCACAATGGCACAAAAGCCAAAACACAGGTACTCACACGCACCAACAAACATAGTAACAATAATGGACAGCTCAATGGAAAATAAAGGGCACATATATACAAATACTAATCAGTGGGAATAGGGGACAGGTGTGCGTGATGAAAGTTCCGTAGGGATCATGCCAACAGCCTTATTCTAAAATGTATTAAATCATATTTTTCCCTCGTCAATCAACACACAATACCACATAATGAAATTGTAGCAAATGTATACAAAAAATAATATTATGACATTTACATAAGTATTCATACCTTTTACTCAGAACTTTGTTGAAGCGCCTTCGGCAGCGATTATAGCCTTGAATCTTCTTGGGTATGACGCCACAAGCTTGGCACACCTGTATTTGGGAATTTCCTCTGCCGTTCCACTTAGGCTCTGTGAAGTTGGATGGGGAGCGTTGCAGCACAACTATTTTTAGCTCTCTCCAGAAATGTTCAATCAGTTTCACGTCCGGGCTCTGGCCGGGCCACTCAAGGACATTCAGATACTCAAATCAAATCAAATCAAATTTTATTTGTCACATACACATGGTTAGCAGATGTTAATGCGAGTGTAGCGAAATGTTTGTGCTTCTAGTTCCGACAATGCAGTAATAACCAACAAGTAATCTAACTAAAAATTCCTAAACTACTGTCTTATACACAGTGTAAGGGGATATATGTACATAAGGATATATGAATGAGTGATGGTACAGAGCAGCATAGGCAAGATACAGTAGATGGTATCGAGTACAGTATATACATATGAGATGAGTATGTAAACAAAGTGGCATAGTTAAAGTGGCTAGTGATACATGTATTACATAAGGATGCAGTCGATGATATAGAGTACAGTATATACGTATGCATATGAGATGAATAATGTAGGGTAAGTAACATTATATAAGGTAGCATTGTTTAAAGTGGCTAGTGATATATTTACATAATTTCCCATCAATTCCCATTATTAAAGTGGCTGGAGTTGAGTCAGTGTCAGTGTGTTGGCAACAGCCACTCAATGTTAGTGGTGGCTGTTTAACAGTCTGATGGCCTTGAGATAGAAGCTGTTTTTCAGTCTCTCGGTCCCAGCTTTGATGCACCTGTACTGACCTCGCCTTCTGGATGATAGCGGGGTGAACAGGCAGTGGCTCGGGTGGTTGATGTCCTTGATGATCTTTATGGCCTTCCTGTAACATCGGGTGGTTTAGGTGTCCTGGAGGGCAGGTAGTTTGCCCCCGGTGATGCGTTGTGCTGACCACACTACCCTCTGGCGAGCCTTACGGTTGAGGGCGGAGCAGTTGCTGTATCAGGCGGTGATACAGCCCGCCAGGATGCTCTCGATTGTGCATCTGTAGAAGTTTGTGAGTGCTTTTGGTGACAAGCCAAATTTCTTCAGCCTCCTGAGGTTGAAGAGGCGCTGCTGCGCCTTCTTCACGATGCTGTCTGTGTGAGTGGACCAATTCAGTTTGTCTGTGATGTGTATGCCGAGGAACTTAAAACTTGCTACCCTCTCCACTACTGTTCCATCGATGTGGATAGGGGGGTGTTCCCTCTGCTGTTTCCTGAAGTCCACAATCATCTCCTTAGTTTTGTTGACGTTGAGTGTGAGGTTATTTTCCTGACACCACACTCCGAGGGCCCTCACCTCCTCCCTGTAGGCCGTCTCGTCATTGTTGGTAATCAAGCCTACCACTGTTGTGTCGTCTGCAAACTTGATGATTGAGTTGGAGGCGTGCGTGGCCACGCAGTCGTGGGTGAACAGAGAGTACAGGAGAGGGCTCAGAACGCACCCTTGTGGGACCCCAGTGTTGAGGATCAGCGGGGAGGAGATGTTGTTACCTACCCTCACCACCTGGGGGTGGCCCGTCAGGAAGTCCAGTACCCAGTTGCACAGGGCTGGGTCGAGACCCAGGGTCTCGAGCTTGATGACGAGCTTGGAGGTTACTATGGTGTTGAATGCCGAGCTGTAGTCGATGAACAGCATTCTCACATAGGTATTCCTCTTGTCCAGATGGGTTAGGGCAGTGTGCAGTGTGGTTGAGATTGCATTGTCTGTGGACCTATTTGGGCGGTAAGCAAATTGGAGTGGGTCTAGGGTGTCAGGTAGGGTGGAGGTGATATGGTCCTTGACTAGTCTCTCAAAGCACTTCATGATGACGGAAGTGAGTGCTACGGGCGGTAGTCGTTTAGCTCAGTTACCTTAGCTTTCTTGGGAACAGGAACAATGGTGGCCCTCTTGAAGCATGTGGGAACAGCAGACTGGTATAGGGATTGATTGAATATGTCCGTAAACACACCAGCCAGCTGGTCTGCGCATGCTCTGAGTGCGCGGCTGGGGATGCCGTCTGGGCCTGCAGCCTTGCGAGGGTTAACACGTTTAAATGTTTTACTCACCTCGGCTGCAGTGAAGGAGAGACCGCATGTTTCCGTTGCAGGCCGTGTCAGTGGCACTGCATTGTCCTCAAAGCGGGCAAAAAAGTTATTTAGTCTGCCTGGGAGGAAGACATCCTGGTCCGTGACTGGGCTGGATTTCTTTCTGTAGTCCGTGATTGACTGTAGACCCTGCCACATGCCTCTTGTGTCTGAGCCATTGAATTGAGATTCTACTTTGTTTCTGTACTGACGCTTAGCTTGTTTGATAGCCTTGCGGAGGGAATAGCAGCACTGTTTGTACTCGGTCATGTTACCAGACACCTTGCCCTGATTAAAAGCAGTGGTTCGCGCTTTCAGTTTCACGCGAATGCTGCCATCAATCCACGGTTTCTGGTTAGGGAATGTTTTAATCGTTGCTATGGGAATGACATCTTCAACGCACGTACTAATGAACTCGCACACCGAATCAGCGTATTCGTCAATGTTGTTATTAGACGCAATACGAAACATGTCCCAGTCCACGTGATGGAAGCAGTCTTGGAGTGTGGAGTCAGCTTGGTCGGACCAGCGTTGGACAGACCTCAGCGTGGGAGCTTCTTGTTTCAGTTTCTGTCTGTAGGCAGGGATCAGCAAAATGGAGTCGTGGTCAGCTTTTCCGAAAGGGGGGCGGGGCAGGGCCGTATATGCGTCGCGGAAGTTAGAGTAACAGTGATCCAAGGTTTTTCCACCCCTGGTTGCGCAATGATATGCTGATAAAATTTAGGGAGTCTTGTTTTCAGATTGTTAAAATCCCCAACAACAATGAATGCAGCCTCCGGATAAATGGTTTCCAGTTTGCAAAGAGTTAAATAAAGTTCGTTCAGAGCCATCGATGTGTCTGCTTGGGGGGGGGATATATATGGCTGTGATTAAAATCGAAGAGAATTCTCTTGGTAGATAATGCGGTCTACATTTAATTGTGAGGAATTCTAAATCAGGTGAACAGAAGGATTTGAGTTCCTGCATGTTTCTTTCATCGCACCATGTCTCGTTAGCCATAAGGCATACGCCCCCACCCCTCTTCTTACCAGAAAGGTGTTTGTTTCTGTCGGCGCGATGCGTGGAGAAACCCGTTGGCTGCACCGCTTCAGATAGCGTCTCTCCAGTGAGCCATGTTTCCGTGAAGCACAGAACGTTACAGTCTCTGATGTCCCTCTGGAATGCTACCCTTGCTCGGATTTCATCAACCTTGTTGTCAAGAGACTGGACATTGGCAAGAAAAATGCTAGGGAGTGGTGCACGGTGTGCCCGTCTCCGGAGTCTGACCAGAAGACCGCCTCGTTTCCCTCTTTTTCGGAGTCATTTTTTTGGGTCGCTGCATGCGATCCATTCCGTTGTCCTGTTTGTAAGGCAGAACACAGGAACCGCGTCGCGAAAAACATATTCTTGGTCGTTACTGATGGTGAGTTGACGCTGATCTTATATACAGTAGTTCTTCTCGACTGTATGTAATGAAACCTAAGATGACCTGGAGTACTAATGTAAGAAATAACACGTAAAAAAACAAAAAACTGCATAGTTTCCTAGGAACGTGAAGCGAGGCGGCCATCTCTGTCGGCGCCGGAAGTAGAGGTTTTCATGTCCCGAAGCCAGTCATGCGTTGACTTGGCTGTGTGCTTAGGGTTGTTGTCCTGTTGGAAGGTGAATATTCGCCCCAGTCGGAGGTCCTGAGCGCTCTGAAGCAGGTTTTCATCAAGGATCTCAATGTACTTTGCTCCGTTCATCTTTCACACGATCTTGACTAGTCTCCAGTCCCTTTCTGAAAAACATCCCCACAACATGATGCTGCCACCACCATGCGTAACCGTAGGGATGATGGTACGTTTCCTCCCGACATCACGCATGGCATTCAGGTCAAAGAGTTCAATCATGGTTTCATCAGACCAGAGAATCTTGCTTCTCATGGTCTGAGTCCTTTAGGTGTCTTTTGGCAAACTCCAAGTGGGCTGTCATGTGCATTTTACTGAGGAGTGACTTCCGTCTGGCCACCGTAAAGGCCTGATTGGTGGAGTGCTGCAGAGATGGTTGTCCTTTTGGATGGTTCTCCCATCTCTACGGAGGAAATCTGGAGCTCTGTCAGAATAACCATCGGGTTCTTGGTCACCTCCCTGACCAAGGCCCTTCTCCCCTGATTGCTCAATTTGGCCAGGCGGCCAGCTCTAGGAAGAATGTTGGTGGTTCCTAACTTATTCAATTTAAGAATGATGGAGGCCACTGTGTTCTTGGAGACCTTCAATGCTGCAGAAATGGTATCCATTCCCAGATCTGTGCCCCGACACAATCCTCTCATAGCTTGGTTATTGCTCCAACATGCACAATCAACTCCGACATGCCCAATTAATTGAACTGACCACAGGTGGACTCCAATCAAGTTGCAGAATCATCTCAAGAATGGTCAATGGAAAAATACAAACCTCCAAACTAGCTTCAATGCCATACAACACTCTTTCCATGGCCTCCAAATGTTCTTAAATGCTAGTAAAACTAAATGCATGCTCTTCAACCGATCGCTGCCCGCACACCCGCCCGCCCGACTAGCATTACTACTCTGGACAGTTCTGACTTAGAAAATGTGGACAACTACAATTATCTAGGTGTCTGGTTAGACACTGGTTAATGTGAGTCCTTCCAGACTCACATTAAGCATCTCCAATCTGAAATTATGTCTAGAATCTGCTTCCTATTTCACAACAAAGCCTCCTTCAGTCATGCTGCCAAACATACCCTCTAAAACTGACTATCCTACCGATCCTGACTTTGGCGATGTCATTTACAAAATAGCCTCCAACACTCTACTCAGCAAATTGGATGTAGTCTATCACAGTGCCATCCGTTTTGTCACTAAGGCCCCATATACTACCCACCACTGCGACCTGTATGCTCTCGTTGGCTGGCCCTCGCTACATATCCGTCGCCAAACTCACTGGCTCCAGGTTATCTATAAGTCTTTGCTAGGTAAAGCCCCACCTTATCTCAGCTCACCGGTCACCATAGCAACACCCACCCGTAGCACGCACACCAGCAGGTATATTTCACTGGTCATCCCCAAAGCCTTTCCTTCCAGTTCTCTGCTGCCAATGATTGTAACGAATTGCGAAAGTCACTGAAGCTGGAGACTTATATCTCCCTCACTAACTATAAGCATCAGCTGTCAGAGCAGATTACCTTTCACTACACCTGTACACAGCCCATCTGTAAATAGCCCACCCAACTACCTCATCCCCATATATATATATATATGTATATATATATATATATATATCTTTTTGTTGCTCTTTTGCACCCCAGTATCTCTACTTGCACATCATCATCTGCACATCTATCACTCCAGTGTTAATGCTAAATTGTAATTATTTCGTAATTATTGTGCTCAACTGGCCTACCTGGTTATATAAAGGTGAAATAAAAAAATGGAAAGAAACAGTATGCACCTGAGCTTGAATCCATTTTAGAATAAGGCTAACAAAATGTGGGAAAAGTAAAAGGATCTGAATACTTTCCGAATGTTAGAATCAACTTTGACAGCAATTACAGCTTTATGTCTTTCTGGGTAAGTCTCTGAAAGATATCTGGATTGTACAATATTGTTTTTATACTTATTTAACTTAGGCAAGTCAGTTAAGAACAAATTCTTATTAATAATGACAGCCTAGGAACAGTGGGTTAACTGCCTTGTTCAGGGGCAGAACGACAGATTGTTTTTTACTTTGTCAGGTCGGGGATTTGATCTTGCAACCTTTCGGTTACTGGTCCAACGCTCTAACCACTAGGCTACCTGCAGCCCCACTACTTTGCACCTTATTATTTTTTTAATTCTTCGAGCTCTGTCAAGTTGGTTGTTGATCATTGGGAGACAGCTATTTAAATTTTCCCATAGATTTAAAAGCCTATTTAAGACACATCAAACTTGGCCACTCGGGAACATTCAATGTTGTCTTGGTAGTCTAGGAGGAAGGCCATAAAAGGTAGGCCAGCCGATAGAGATTTGTCTTAAGGTCAGTTTTAATAGCAACCTGAATAGCCCTGAGTTTATCAGGAAATGAGTTCCATGGGCGTGGGAGGAAAAGGCACGACCCCCTGTTATTCGGAGCCTGGTCCTGGGAGCATGGAGCAGTTTTGCGTGGCTTGAATGGAGGGTGCGTGGAGGTTCATAGGGGGAGAGTAGGTCTGACAGGTCGGCGGGGCTGACGCCATTTAGGGCTTTGTAGACAAGGAGGATCATTTTATAGTCAATTATTTGAGGAACAGGTGGCCAATGGAGAGCAGCAAAGATAGGGGTGATGTGAGTAAACTTTTTAGTTTGTGCCAGAATCCAAGAGGCACTGTTTTGGATGAGCTGTAGTTTATGAATTGAATTTGAAGGCAGGCCCCCCAAGTACTGTGTTCCCATAATTCTGGAGAAAATGAATGCATGGCTTAGCCTTTCTGCGTCAGATGTGGTGAGAGATTTAGGCGGAAGATGTTCTTCAAGTGAAAGAATAACGTTTTACAGACTACTGTGGGTATTGAAATAGAGTCTAATTTCATACCCAAATTAGTGATGGCTGAGGAGAGGGGGATGATGTGTCCATGTTGTGGGGTAATAATTGTCATATATGCATATTATATACACCTCACATGCGACTCGTAATAAGACTATGCAATTAATGTTAACAAAGTCTATTAAATGAGGTATGATTTAGCAATATGCAAGAGACTATAGTTGTTACTGCAATAGGAAAAGACATGTCTGAGAAGGGAATTCTAACTACAAGTGCATTTAATTACTTTATAAAATGTATGGATTCACATACAAAGCATGAAGCTTAAGTTACAAAGCAATGACAAGCCTTACATGGCATTTTTGTAAACTTGATCAGAGAGAGGAAGAGAAAGAAACCATGGCTTGCACCATGGCCCATAGCTCATGGGAGAGGGAGAGAGTGTAGGTATCTCACCAGTGTAGGTCAGGAACAGAAGAGAAAGAGACAATGAATCTAAGACCCTTTATAACATCTGAGTTCTTTGGATACAAACATCTGATTTGTTGACCAATAGCATTACTGTAAAGTTAACCTCCAATCAAAAGACAACATAGCCTCTGCTTCTCAGAGGTGTGACAGATTGGGGGTTGGAGAGACAATACAGAGAAGGCTGAATTCCTGAGAAGAGAACCACACCTTTTTTTATAAGTGCTGATAAGAAGAGTCACTTTGGGGGCTGCCCTACAGCCATCCATGACAGGCGGAAGCTGCAGGAGTTGGTGGTCTGCTGGGGGGTACCTATCAGCCTCTGTCGTGCTGCTGCTGAGTTGGAGGAAGCTGTTCTGCATCCAAAATTTTACTTCTTCCAGACAGTTGGACAATGTTGACAGAGCAGATGTTGTGTCAGGCTTTGTTTCAACGTACACCTGTGTTTCGTCTGCATAGCAGTGGAATTGGACACTGTGCTGTCTGAAGATCTGGATAAGTGGGAACAAGTAAAGCAGGAAGAGGACAGGTCCCAACACCGACCCCTTGTGGGACACTGCAGGTTAAGGTGGACTCCTCTGATTTTGCCTCGCCTAGGGTGATGTACTGCTTGCGGTTAGAGAGGTAGGAGGTGAACCAGTTAAGTGCAGTCCCACAAATGGCAGTGTGCTCTCTGATGCGCTGCAGTAGAATGGTGAGATCTATTGTGTCAAAGCACCGAGGTCCAGAATAATCAAGATGGTGGAGGATCCTGTATCTGCAGCATTGAGCATTTCATTTACAACCTTCACCAGCGCTGTCTCAGTACTGAACATGAGTGTAAAGCCAGATGGGAGAGCCTGATAAAGCTTGTAAAGCACTGAGGTGCAAGTGAAGCCGTGGGTTATGAGCCAGCGTGGGATTGGGGGATACAATGTTTTGTTGAATTGCGTTGATTTTAGCCTTGAAGAACTTAGCAAATCAGTTGCATTGTTCGGTAGTTGTTCTGGGAGGGCGTCTGTAGGGTGGAGGAGGCGACTGATGGTAGAAAACAAGGTCATAGTCTTTAATGGCAGAGCGGTCTTCTTTTAGTGATTTGAAATACATTACATGTTTTCTCATTTAGCAGACACCCTTATCCAGAGCAACTTATAGTAGTGAGTGCGTACATATTCGTACTGATCCCCTGTGGGAATCAAACCCACAATCCTGACGTGGCAAGCGCGATGCTCAACCAACTGAGCCACACAGGAAATAGCATGCTTGGTGGTCATTATAGGCCAGTAGGTGGACAGTAAAGCCAGTACTTCTCAACAGATGCTCTAAACTGAGGCCGTGGGTCTTCATGCTGCGCAGCTCCTCTGGGAACCATGGGGAGGACAGTTGGAAGGATACTTTACATGTTTTTTCAAGGGCAAGGCTGTCGCTTTGAATGCTATTATATAGGTAGACCATTTCATCAGGGGTGTAGTCAAGGCAGTCAGTCAGCCTGTAGGGCAGAGTGAACAGTCTCCTGGAAGAGGGATGTGTCAAGGGACTTGATGTTTCTGAATTTAATATTGTGCTTAGGGCGAAGCTGAAGTGAAGGAGTACTCACAGACATTGGCCCTTTGGTCAGATACACCTAGCTCATGTACATCTAGGACTTCTCCAGAGATGAGGTTTAGTTGTATAACTGTTGGGTTCACCTTGGGGCCATGGTAGGGGCTGTACCAAATGTTGCTGTATTATAATAATTTATTATGCTTATGTTGTATTAATAGAAGGGGGAGAGTTATAAGACCCCTCCCTCTTTAAATGTATAGGGTCCTAGACTACATATGAACAATATATATATATATATATATATATATATATATATATATATATATATATATATATATATATATATATTCATTATAAGGTTTAATATTGTTCCACAATTATTTTCTAGTCTCTTCTTCTTATAAAGAAATGGTCTGGGGGATGTGTGAATTATGGCAGTCAATACAGCGTGTCTGTGAAGAAAGAACCCTGCAGGGGAGTGAAAGAGAAAGGAGACTAGTCAGACATTTCACTATAAATCAACTTGGGGAGTGGACATTTACTGCTGAGCCTTTAGATAACACTGAAACTATTGTTTGTATTTGTGTGTATGGATGGGATTGGTCTCATGAGTAGAAGGTAATGATGTAGGCATTGACATCAATAAGGCTGGGCTTTGGGATTAATAAAATAACTTGGACCCTTGACTATTTTCCAGAACTTACTCGGAAACATGTTCCTGTTGTCAACTTCTGTCTGCAATTGCATTAATTAAGATGATTGATTTAATTGATTGATTTAATTAAAGATATTGTTTGAATGCTAATTTCACCAATGAGCCAATAATTGACACGGAACAAGGAACGAACCCCAACATAACCATGATTGTGTGTGGGGACATTGACATGCTGTACCAGTCAAACACGTTCAGGAAGTCAGTAGCAGAGGAGCATTTTGTTGAATCAATGTGAACGAAATCACCTAGGATTACAACATTGGAGAGGGAAGGACACAGAGGTGATCAGCTCAGAAAACTCTGTTACAAGAGACTTTTTTGGAAAGGCGAAAGATAAGTATCACAGTGAGAGAACTGGGAGTCTTCATTCTAAAAGCCATGTCACCAGGGGCAGGCAACATTTTCAGATCAAAACAGTCTGTGGACAACAGCAAGACCACCACCCCTGCCATGGGCGCGAGCCTTTTCCAGATATTTAGTTTCATTGAGTAGGTATAAATGACCATTTCTGTGCCATGTTTCCGTCAAACATATTAGTCCCAGGTCATTGTCAGTGATAAACTATTGTACTAGTAGAGACTTATTTGATAATTATGAGACAATACATTCAACAGTGCCTAGTCTTAAAGGGGCCGCAGATAGAGGTGGTACATGGACTTTTTTAACAGGCCGCAGAGTCAGAATCTATGCTGTATAGAGGGGGAAGAAAAGGAGACATACAGTTCTGTGTGGACTGTTTTATGAATGGAATTCGTACCGGCCTGTGAGCTTTTCTGTACTATAGAAATTTAAAAAGTCAATTTTTTTGCTACTTACTCAGGGTTTGTTTAATCCTCTTGAGTAAAATATGCGAGTGAGTGTCCCCCATTTCTGTACTTTGTAGTCCTCAGGAGATAGTAGGTGAGACACTTCAATGCAGGTATTAAACATAAAACAAAAAATATATACTTTGTTGGTGGCAGGAAAATCCAATTGCTTAACTGATTTTAAGATTGAGGTTCATAATTACTACATTAAAATGATCAGTACTTGATTAGCTACTCAAAAACAAAAGGTTATTCAAGAAAAAATGCACATTTTAAAAACAACAATAAATTGCAACTAAAATAGCAGAGCAATACTGCCCTACAAAGGCAGAACGCAGTAACTACTAATTTGGTTAAAAGTATTTAATCTGTTCTAATGGCCAGGTATATTATCTGACTAATGTGGTATTCCTGACACTAGAACAAGCCAGGTGATAAGAATATATCATGAAGTATCAGAAAATCTTGTCTGCCTAGACAGAAAAATACTTTGAAGTCAGATTTAGCTTAAAAGAAAATTATGCAGTTCTGCATTTTCCCTTTGTAGGGCAGAATAAGCCTAGGCTGCCATAAAGGCACCATGGCAACCATGGAATCTAATGGACAATAAGAGTATCACATTTATATAGTCCCAGTCGGTATTAGATACAGTGCCTTCAGAAAGTATTCATACCCCTTGACTTATTCCACATTTTGATGTTGTGTTGTTATGTGTTAATAGCATTTAGACTACGTTACCCAGCAGGCTATGCGGGCGTGGGAGTTGGAATGCATTGCATGGCTAAACATGGAGTTTTCTAGCTGAAGTATATGTTCATTAAAAGTAGTTAAACCTACGCCCCTGTTTGTCATTATATAAGGAACAAACATAACATGGTGTCAGATTGGAAGTCGCTATGACGAGACAGAGAAAAGAAAGGAGTAACGCTGCAAATTTCCGTGACGAAAATTGAACATTCTACCACAAGTCAAGTGACGTGAGTAGTCGAAGATGCTAGCTTGCAAGAGCGAGGACAACGAGCCGCAGCAGCGAGAGTGACAGCAGCGAGAGCGAGGCTGCATTGGAATCTGTTGACGAGCAAGTTGATGAGCAACATACTGAAGTAAAATAAATTGACACTGTTCCTGTTCTCCATCATGGATAGGCTTAGTCGTCCTACTCCTATGCAGTTAACAGGCAATTTAGCTGACAATTGGAAACGTTTCAAGCAGAGATTCAATATCTACCTAGCAGCCAGTGGTGCTGGGGGAGCTGATGACAAATTGAAACCTTCCATTTTTCTGCATGTTATTGGAGAGGATGCATCGGACATTTACAATAGCGTTCAGCAAGACGAGGCAAACTTGACATTGACTGTGCTAATGTCAAAATTTGAGGAGTACTTTGTACCAAGCCAGAACGTCACGTTTGAGAGATACAAGTTTTTCTCATGATCAGAAACAAGGAGTCAGTTTTGACCAGTATTTGACTGAGATGAACACACTGAGCAAAACGTGTGAATTTGAAAATCTGAAAGACTCACTAGTGAAAGACAGGATAGTCTGTGACATACTTGATAATGGACTCAAGGAGAGATTGCTGCGTGAGCAAGATTTAGCTTTGGATAAAGCAGTGAATATGTGTCGAGCAGCTGAAACCACCAGAGCACAAGCTAAAGAGCTGTGCAGGGATGAGACGTCAGTGTATGCAATAAAAAGAGAGGAGCAATACACACAACGCCTTACAAAACAAAAACAAGCAAAAGAGAGAAATCAAAACACTACATGTGTAAAATGTGGATTTATCCACAAGCCAAAAAAATGCCCTGCATATGGCAAATAATGTAACAACTGTGGGAAAAATAATAATTTCTCAAAATGCTGCAAAGCTGAGGCTACAAAGAAAAAGGTTCACACAGTCGAGGAGATGGAAGAATTCTTTGTTGATTCTGTGGAAATATGCAATGCAGTAAATGCTGAATGGATTGTGCCATTGGCTGTGAATGAAACTGTAATACCATTCAAGCTTGATACTGGAGCACAGGTAAACCTGTTGTCGCTGGATGACTACAAAACACTGAAGGTGAAGAGCAAAATACACCCGGTGAAAATGAAGGTTACTGGTTATACTGGGGAGAACATACCAGTCAAAGGAAGCTGCATCGTAACTTTACTTCATAAAGGAAAATAGTTCAGAGCACATCTCCTGATTGTGTTAAAGAGTGTAGAGTCTATTCTAGGAATATTGCATGTGAAAAGCTCAATTTGTTGAAAAGAGTGTATGTAGTGACATCATAGACTGAAAATAACCAAGAATCAATACTGGCTGAGTAGAAGGATGTGTTGGAGGGTCTTGGATGTTTACCAGGAGAACACAAAATATGTACTGATGACAAAATTACTCCAGTTGTGCATGCGTGCAGAAAAGTTCCATTTGCACTGAGGAAAAAGCTCAAAGAGGAACTCGGATGCATGGAAAAGATGGATGTCATCACAAAAATGGATGAACCTACAGACTGGGTAAGCTCACTGGTTATTGTGGTGAAAAAGAACGGCGATCTCAGGATGTCTAGACCCGAGAGATCTCAACAAAGCAATCAAGAGATAGCATTTCAAGTTGCCAACCAGAGAAGAGATAATGTCGCAGTTTGCTGGAGCAAAGTGGTTCACTAAGCTTGATGCCTTATCAGGATTCTGGCAAATGAAGCTAGATGATGCAAGCTCAAGGCTATGCACATTCAACACACCTGAGGGCAGGTACAGATTTCTTTGTCTACCATATGGGATTCTCTCAGCGCCAGAGGTCTACCACAAGACAATCCACATGATCTTCGAGCACATTCCAGGAGTGGAGACTATGATGGATGACATCATCGTCTGGGGGTCCACAAAAGAAGAACACGAGGCGAGAGTGAGACAAGTGCTGGACCTGACACGGAAAGTCAACCTAAAACTAAACAAGGACAAATGCAAGTTTGGTGTGAAAACACTTACCTTCGTGGGAGATGTACTTTCAGAGGACGGAGTCAAACCAGACCAGAGGAAAACATCAGCCATCAACAACATGGAGCGCCCGAAGAACAAGGACAATGTGAGACGCTTCATGGGCATGATCACCTACCTTGCAAAGTTCCTACCTCAACTGTCAGCACAGTCCGCTCCACTCAGATGTCTTCTGGAACAGAAAAATTAATGGGAATGGTCCCATGAACAGGAAAACAGCTTCAAAAACCTAAAGAAGACAATCACAAAAGAGCCAGTGCTCAGGTTCTATGATCCAGAGAAAAGGACAAGGATTTCTGCAGACGCGTCACAGTTTGGCCTGGGAGCAGTTCTTCTGCAACAGCATGACGACACATGGCAACCCGTCGCTTATGTGTCCAGAGCCTTTACAGGCGCAGAGACAAGGTATGCACAAATAGAGAAAGAACTACTGGCAAGCACATGTGCTTGCGAAAGGTTTCACCAATACGTCTATGGACGAGACTTCGAAGTAGAAACCGACCACAAACCATTGGTGTCAATCATGTCTAAGCCACTGAATGATTGTCCAATGAGAATCCAGAGAATGTTGATCAGACTGCAAAAGTATGATGTGAAGATGATCTATACCCCGGGAAAGTTCATGTTCGCCTCCGACACTCTTTCTCGAGCAGTTGACAAGAAGGAGAGCTTCGACACACAGAAAAACACTGAGATTCAGGCCTACGTTGACATGATCGAAGCATCACTTCCTGTGTCTTCTGAGAGAATGGAGCAGATCAAAAGAGAGACCACAGCTGACCAAACAATGACAGAGTTGAAAGAAACAACACTGATAGGATGGCCTGCACAGAAAAACAACTGTCCATGGAGAATACAGGATTACTGGATATGCAGAGCAGAGCTCACCGTTGTGGATGACATAGTGTTCAAAGGCAACAAGATTGTCATTCCCATGACACTACGCAAAGAATTGCTACAGAAAATACACAAGGGCCACATGGGTGAGGAAAAATGCAAACGACGAGCACGAGAAGTAATGTACTGGCCAAGAATGAACCAGGAAATCAGCCAGACCACTGCTTCATGTGAACTGTGTTTGACCTATAGGACAAAGCAGCAAGCAGCCTCATCCAGTACCCAACAGACCCAACAGACCCAACAGACCCTACTACAAAGAGTTGTCCTTTTTGACTGCAATGGCAAAAGTTACATTGTTGTTACCGACTACTACTACCCTGAAGTAGCAACACTGCCAACTACCTCCAGCAAAGCCGTAATCATCTACCTGAAATCAGTCTTTGCAAGACATGGGCCTGCGTCTGAACTGTACTCGGACAATAGCCCACAGTTTTCAAGTTCTGAATTCCGATCGTTCGCTGACGACTGGGGATTCTGACACAGCACCTCCAGCCCCAACTACCCAAGGTCCAATGGCTTAGCAGAGAGTTCAGTCACAATTGTCAAAGGTCTGATGAAAAAGGCACACGATGGAAAGGAGGATTTCCTAAAAAATCTGATCTACCACAGCGCACCGCTGCAGAACGGACTTTCACCTGCACAAATGTTGATGGGACGTCGCATCAGAACCAACCTACCCATCCATGAGGACTTGCTAACACCCAGAGGTGCTCACAAAGTAAAACTTGCAAAGGAAAAACAGAAAGACAAACAAAAACACCGACACGACAAAAATGCAAGACACTTACCTGAACTGAAACCTGGAGATTGTGTACGACTCTGAGACATCACTACAGGAACCTGGATGCAGCAAGGGCGTGTGCAGAGAGAATTGCACCGCAATCCTATGAGATCCAAACGGAGCATGGATCACAATTTAGACGAAACAGAGTGGATCTAAGGCTGCAGCCATTCACTCAAGGGACTGAGGATCATCGGGAGGATACTGCTGAAGCGTCAAATGCCTTTAGAAATGGACAATTCAGTCAGAACACCCTGACTGACAATGAACGCTGTCCAACTGTTTCAGGAAGCACTTCAGCAGAACGACCAAAAAGGACTGTCAAAGCCCCTGAAAGGCTTATTGAGAATTGCTAAAAAATATATATATACAAAAAAGGGGCACCTGGACTGAATGTTTTCTTAATGTGAATAGAAATAGAGCCACAATAGAGTATTGTTGGACAGACTATATTTAGTTGAAAAACTATTTCATTTTTAAGGGGAAAAAAATTGGGGGAAAGAAATGTGTGTTATTGAAAATTGCATGTTATGCAGGTTGAGTAAGATAGAAAAGTAGTTACATAGAAAAGTAGTTTTCTTTTAAAGAAAAGAAGATGTGTGGTTTTGTGTTAATAACATTTAGACTATGTTACTCAGCAGGCCATGCGGGCGCTGGAGTTGGTTAAAGAATGCCTTGCATGGCTAAACATGGAGTTTTCTAGCTGAAGTATATGTTCATTAAAAGTAGTTAAACCTATGCCCCTGTTTGTCATTATATAAGGAACAAACATAACAGTTGTGACAGCCTGAATTTAAAATGGATTAAAAAGTTTTTTTCTCTCACCCATCTACACATAATATTCTATAATGATAAAGTGAAAATATGTTTTTAGAAATGTTTGCAAATCTATTGAAAATTAAATGGATAAATATCTAATTTACATAAGTATTCACACCACTGAGTCAATACATGTTAGAATCACCTTTGGCAGTGAATCTTCCTGGGTTTGGCTCTGGTTAGCACATCTGGATTATACAATATTTGCCCATTATACTTAAAACAAATTACTCAAGCTCTGTCAAGTTGTTTGTTGATCATTTCTAGACAACTATTTTCAAGTCTTGCCATAGATGTTCAAGCGAATTTAAGACAAAACTAACTCGGCCAATGGGGAACATTCAATGTCGTCTTGGTAAGCAACTGTAGAGTTTGCCTTGTGTTTTAAGTTATTGTTTGTACTGAAAGGTGAATTTGTCTTCCACAGCAGACTGAACCAGGTTTTTGCATGTGCTTAGCTCCAGTCCATTGAATTTTTATCCTAAAATAGTCCCTAGTCCTTGCTGATGACAAGCATACCCATAACATGATGCAGCCACCACCAGGCTTGAAAATATGACATAGAACTTGGCGTGTATTGGATTTGCCACAAACATAATGCTTTGTATTCAACTTTTTTCAGTTTTACTTAATGCCTTAATGCAAACAGGATGTATGTTTTGGAATATTTTTATTCTGTACAGGCTTCCTTCTTTTCACTAAATAATTTAGGTTAGTATTGTGGAGCAACTAAAATGTTGTTGATCCATCCTCTCCTATCACATACATTAAACTCAAACTGTTTTAAAGTCACCAGTGGCCTCATGGTGAAATCCCTGAGCGTTTTCCTTCCTCTCCGGGCAAATGAGTTAGGAAGGACGCCTGTATCTTTGCAGTGACTGGGTGTATTGATACACCATCTGAAGTGTAATTACAAACTTCACTATGCTCAAAGGGATATTCAATGTCTGCTTTTTTTTACCCATCTACCAATAAGTGCCCTTCTTTGCAAGGCTTCGGAAAACCTCCCTGGACTTTGTGGTTGACTCTGTGTTTGAAATGTACTGCTCGACTGAGGGACCTTACAGATAATTGTATGTGTGGGGTACAGAGATGAGGTAGTTATTTGAAAATAATGTTAAACACTATTATTGCACACAGAGTGAGTCCATGTAACTTGTGACTTGTTAAAGACATTTTTACTCATTAACTTATTTAGGTTTGCCACAACAAAGGGATTGAATACTTATTAGTTCAAGACAGCTTTTCATTTTTTTCTTAAAATCGTAAAAAATTCCTAAAAACATCAATTCCACATTATGGGGTATTGTGTGTAGTCCAGTCACACAAAATCAAAATTTAATCAATTTTAAATTCACACTATAACACCAAAATGTGGAAAAAGTCGAGATGTTTGAATACTTTCTGAAGGCACTGTAGAACGCCGCGTCCCGCCTGCCTGTGGCTCAAAAGCAAATTAAATGATTAAATGTTTTCCACACACATAGCTACTTGTAGCCTACTTGGACACATTTCACACTCTCTCCTGCCAAACAGACTGAAGCCACAGGGCACTTCTTGCATGCTCTATTTCCTTTCATGGGAGCATTGAGAACCTGTGTGTCCGGATTTTGTTACCTGTTTACATGTACAGTCGTGGCCAAAAGTTTTCAGAATGACACAAATATTCATTTCCACAAAGTTTGCTGCTTCAGTGTCTTTAGATATTTTTGTCAGATGTTGCTATGGAATACTGAAGTGTAATTACAAGCATTTCACAAGTGTCGAAGGGTTTTATTGACAATTACATGAAGTTGATGCAAAGAGTCAATATTTGCAGTGTTGACCCTTCTTTTTCAAGACCTGCAATCCACCCTGGCACGCTGTCAATTAACTTCTGAACCACATCCTGACTGATGGCAGGCCATTCTTGCATAATCAATGCTTGGAGTTTGTCAGAATTGGTGGGTTTTTGTTTGTGCACCCACCTCTTGAGGATTGACCAAACGTTCTCAATGGGATTAAGGTCTGGGGAGTTTCCTGGACCTTGGACCCAAAATATCGATATTTTGTTCCCCGAGCCACTTAGTTATCATTTTTTCCTTATGGCAAGGTGCTCCATCATGCTGGAAATGGTATTGTTCGTCACCAAACTGTTCCTAGAGGTTGCTCTCAGAAGATGTGTTGGTACCATTATTTATTCATGGCTGTGTTCTTAGGAAAAATTGAGTGGGCCCACTCCCTTTGCTTAGAAGCAACCCCACACATGAATGGTCTCAGGATGCTTTACTGTTGGCATGACACAGGAGTGATGGTAGCGCTCACTTTTACCCCAGTCCTCAGCAGTCCAATCCCTGTACCTTTTGCAGAATATCAGTCTGTCCCTGATGTTTTTCCTGGAGAGAAGTGGCTTCTTTGCTGCCCTTCTTGACACCAGGCCATCCTCCAAATGTCTTTGCCTCACTGTGTGTGCAGATGCACTCACAACTGCCTGCTGCCATTCCTGATCAAGCTCTGTACTTGTGGTGCCCCTATTCTGCAGCTGAATAAACTTTAGGAGACAGTCCTGGCACTTGCTAGGAAAAATTGTGAGTGGGCCCACTCCCTTGGCTGAGAAGCAATCCCACACATGAATGGTCTCAGGATGCTTTACTGTTGGCATGACACAGGACTGATGGCAGCGCTCACCTAGTCTTCCTAGTCTTCTCACCTAATCTTCTCCGGACAAGTTTTTTTCTGGATGCCCCAAACAATCGGAAAGCAGTCCTGGCACTTGCTGGACTTCCTTGGGCGCCCTGAAGCCTTCTTCCCAACAATTGAACCGCTCTCCTTGATGTTCTTGAAGATCCGATAAATGGTTGATTTTGGTGCAATCTTACTGGCAGCGATATCCTTGCCTGTGAAGCCCTTTTTGTGCAAAGCAATGATGAGGTAAACATGCAGGTAAACATGGTTGACAGAGGAAGAACAATGATTCCAAGCACCACCCTCCTTTTGAAGCTTCCAGTCTGTTATTCAAACGCAATCAGCATGACAGAGTGATCTCCAGTCTTGTCCTCATCAACACTCACACCTGTGTTAATGAGAGAAACACTGACATGATGTCAGCTGGTCCTTTTTTGGCAGGGCTGAAATGCCGTGGAAATGTTTTTTGGGGATTCAGTTCATTTTCATGGCAACGAGGGACTTTGCAATTAATTGCAATTCACCGATCACTCTTCATAACATTCTGGAGTATATGCAAATTTCCATCATACAAACTGAGTCAGCAGACTTTGTGAAAATTAATATTTATGTAATTCTCAAAACTTTTGGCCACAACTGTATATTGAACAACATCAGCTTTTCTGTAAATATTATATTATTACAAAACATGTACAAAGTGTGCTCTTTAACAATGGGGTTCAATAGGAAAGAATGTTTCTTTTCCCTAATTTGTGGGCGTGGTCGAGGGGAATTACGTGAATATCGCCTTGGAGTATTGGGCCTTTCATCGAATATGCATATAGCACTCTGTGTTGGATGTGGGTCGTGCTTATGCTCAATTGGTACTCTTCAAAAGTATTGGACCCAAAAACACAATCCCTAAAAATGAATAGATTTGGTGGATAGTTATTTTGACCTCCCCACATTAGAATTGGAAGAGGAAGTGTAAACGAACAGCCTATTAGATAGAAAGGGAACTCCATTTTCACTAAGAGCAGCTGATTAGCTGGTTAAACTACGGTTAGCCATGTGTTGGCAAAGATGTATATCCAAGCCAGCTCATGGGTGCTTTTTCAAAGCCTACAGTGCAGTCCGGAAGTATTCAGACCTCTTGACTTTTTTGTTACGTTACAGCCTAATTCTGAAATGTATTTTTTTTAATCCCCTCAATCTACACCCAATACCCATAATGACAAAGCAAAAACTGTTTACATTTTTTTGCTGATTTATTTAAATTACAAAACAGAAATACCTTACATACAGTACCAGTCAAATGTTTGGACACACCTACTTATTCCAGGGTTTCTTAATTTTTTTTACTATTTTCTACATTGTATAATAATAGTGAAGACATCAACACTAGGAAATAACACATGAAATAATGTAGTAACCAAAAAAGTGTTAAACAAATCTAAATATATTTTATATTTGAGATTCTTCAAAGTAGCCATAATGAAAGCATTGCACACTCTTGGCATTCTCTCAACCAGCTTCATGAGGTAGTCACCTGGAATGCATTTTAATTAATAGGTGTGACACAATAAAAGTTAATTTGGGGAATTTATTTTTCTTAACGCATTTGAGCCAATCAGTTGTGTTGTGACATTTTTCGGGTTGTATACAGAAGATAGCCCTATTTGGTAAAGACCAAGTCCATATTATGGCAAGATCAGCTCAAATAAGCAAAGAGAAACAACATTCTATCATTACTTTAAGACATGAAGGTCAGTCAATCCGGAAAATTTCAAGAACTTTGAAAGTTTCTTCAAGTGCAGTTGCAAAAACCATCAAGCACTATGATGAAACTGGCTCTCCTGAGGACCGCCACAGGAAAGAAAGACCCAACGTTACCTCTGCTGCATTGGAAAAATTCATTAGAGTTAGCAGCCCAAATACAGTAGGGCAAAAAAGTATTTAGTCAGCCACCAATTGTGCAAGTTCTCCCACTTAAAAAGATGAGAGAGGCCTGAAATTTTCATCATAGGTACACTTCAACTATGCCAGACAAAATGAGAGGAAAAAAAATCCAGAAAATCACATTGTAGGATTTTTTATGAATTTCTTTGCAAATTATGGTGGGAAAAAAGGATTTGGTCACCTACAAACAAGCAAGATGTCTGGCTCTCACAGACCTGTAACTTCTTCTTTAAGAGGCTCCTCTGTCCTCCACTCGTTACCTGTATTAACCTCTTACACTTATGGTGGCGCTATTTCATTTTTGGAAGAAAAACGTTCCCGTTTTAAACAAGATATTTTGTCACAAAAAGATGCTCGACTATGCATATAATTGCTACTGTTCGAAAGAAAACACTCTGACGTGTCCAGAAATACAAATATCTTCTCTGTGCGTGCCCTTTAACGTGAGCTTCAGGCAAAACCAAGATGACTTGGCATCCAGGTAATGACAAGGATTTTTGAGGCTCTGTCTTTCATGATCTCCTTATATGGCTGTGAACGCAAGAGGAATGAGTCTGCCCTTTCTGTCGTTTCCCCAAGGTGTCTGCAGCATTGTGACGTATTTGTAGGCAGATCGTTGGAAGATTGACCATAAGAGACCACATTTACCACGTGTCCGCCCGGTGTCCTGCGCCGAAATTGGTGCGCAAAAGTCACCTGCCAGTATTTTTCCATGGGGCACAGAGAGAGAAGCAAGCTTCCAAGAACTGCATGTCAATGAAGAGATATGTGAAAAAACACCTTGAGGATTGATTCCAAACAACGTTTGCCATGTTTCGGTCGATATTATGTAGTTAATCCGGAAAAAGTTTCACGTTGTAGCTGACTGCATTTTCGGTTCGTTTCGGTAGCCAGGCGTAATGTAGAAAACGGAACGATTTCTCCTACACACAGACGCTTTCAGGAAACACTGCGCATTTGGTATGTGGCTGGGAGTCTCCTCATTGAAAACATCAGAAGCTCTTCAAAGGTAAATTATTTTATTTATTTGGTTATCTGGCTTTTGTGAAAATGTTGCGTGCTACATGCTACACAAAATGCTATGCTAGCTTTGCATACTCTTACACAAATTAGTCAATTTCTATGGTTCAAAAGCATATTTTGAAAATCTGAGATGACAGTGTTGTTAAGAAAAGGCTAAGCTTGAGAGCAAACACATTATTTTAATTTTATTTGCGATTTTCAGAAATCGTTAACGTTGCGTTATGCTAATGAGCCTGAGGCTTAGTCACAATCCCGGATCCGGGATGGGGAGTTTCAAGAGGTTAATGGAACCTGTTTGAACTTGTTATCAGTATAAAAGACACCTGTCCACAACCTCAAACAGTCACACTCCAAACTCCACTATGGCCAGGACCAAAGAGCTGTCAAAGGACACCAGAAACAAAATTGTAGACCTGCAACAGGCTGGGAAGACTGAAGGTAAGCAGCTTGGTTTGAAGAAATCAACTGTGGGTGCAATTATTAGGAAATGGAAGACATACAAGGCCACTGATAATCTCCCTCGATCTGGGGTTCCACGCAAGATCTCACCCCATGGAGTCAAAATGATCATAAGAACGGTGATCAAAAAATCCCAGAACCACACAGGGGGACCTAGTGAATGACCTGCAGAGAGCTGGGACCAAAGTAACAAATCCTACCATCAGTAACACACTACGCCGCCAGGGACAGATCCTGCAGTGCCAGACGTGTCCCCCTGCTTAAGCCAGTACATGTCCAGGCCTGTCTGATGTTTGCTAGAGAGCATTTGGATGATCCAGAAGAAGATTGGGAGAATGTCATATGGTCAGATGAAACCAAAATAGAACTTTTTGGTAAAAACTCAACTCGTCGTGTTTGGAGCACAAAGAATGCTGAGTTGCATCCAAAGAACACCATACCTACTGTGAAGCATGGGGGTGGAACCATCATGCTTTGGGGCTGTTGTTCTGCAAAGGGACCAGGACGACTGATCCGTGTAAAGGAAAGAATGAATGGGGCCATGTATCGCGAGATTTTGAGTGAAAACCTCCTTCCATCAGCAAGGGCATTGAAGATGAAACGTGGCTGGGTCTTTCAGCATGAAAACCCGGGCAACGAAGGAGTGGCTTTGTAAGAAGCATTTCAAGGTCCTGGAGTGGCCTAGCCAGTCTCCAGATCTCAACCACATAGAAAATCTTTGGAGGGAGTTGAAAGTCTGTGTTGCCCAGCAACAGCCCCAAAACATCACTGCTCTAGAGGAGATCTGCATGGAGGAATGGGCCAAAATACCAGCAACAGTGTGTGAAAACCTTGTGAAGACTTACAGAAAACATTTGTCATTGCCAACAAAGGGTATATAATAAAGTATTGATAGACTTTTGTTATTGACCAAATACTTATTTTCCACCATAATTTGCAAATAAATTCATTAAAAATCCTAAAATGTGATTTTCTTGATTTTTTTCCCCCTCATTTTGTCTGTCATAGTTGAGGTGTACCTATGATGAAAATTACAGGCCTCTCTCATCTTTTTAAGTGGAAGAACTTGTACAATTGGTGGCTGACTAAATACTTTTTTGCCCCACTGTATATGCTTCACAGAGTTCAAGTAACAGACAGATCTCAACATCAACTGTTCAGGGGAGACTGCGTGAATTCAGGCCTTCATGGTTGAATTGCAGCAAAGAAACCACCGCTAAAGAATACCAATAAGAAGAAGAGACTTGTTTGGGCCAAGAAACGTGAGCAATGGACATTAGATCGGTGAAATCTGTCCTTTAGTATGATTGGTCCAAATTTGAGATGTATGGTTCTAACTGCTGTCTTTGTGAGATGCAGAGTAGGTGAACGGATGGTCTCTGCATGTGTGGTTCCTTATTTTATAGTTTGTGTTCACTATTATTCTACAATAAAAATAAAGAAAACCCTTGAATGAGTAGGTGTGTCCAAACTTTTGACTGGAAATGTAAGTATTCAGACCCTTTGCTATGAGACTTGAAATTCAGCTCAGGTGCATCCTGTTTCCATTGCTCCTCCTTGAGATGTTTCTACAACTTGATTGGAGTACACCTGTGGTAAATTCAATTGATTGGACATGATTTGAAAAGGCACACACCTGTTTATACGTATAAGGTCCCAGAGTTGACGGTGTATGGCATAGCAAAAACCAAGCCATGAGATTGAAGGAATTGTCCGGGAAAATTCTGCAGCATTGAAAGGTCCACAAGAACACAGTGGGCTCCATCATTCTTAAATGGAAGAAGCTTGGAACCACTAAAACTCTTCCTAGAGCTGGCCACCCGGCCAAACTGAGCAATTGGGGAACAAGGGTCTTGGTCAGGGAGATGACAGAGCTCCAGAGTTTCTCTGTGGAAATGGGAGAACCTTCCAGAAGGACAACCATATCTGCAGCCCTCCACCAATCAGGCCTTTATGGTAGACTGGCCAGACGGAAGCCACTCATCAGTAAAAAGGCACATGATAGCCCGCTTGGAGTTTGCAAAACGACACCTACAGTAAAGGGCTCTCAGACCATGAGAAACAAGATTCTTTGGTGTGATGAAACCAAGATTGAACTCTTTGGCCTGAATGCCAAACATCACATCTACAAGAAAACTGGCACCATGGTGGTGGGAGCAGCATCATGCTGTGGGGATGTTTTTCAGCGGCAGAGACTGGGAGACTAATCCTGATTGAAGGAAAGATTATAACGGAGCAAAGTACAGAGAGATTCTTGATGAAAACCTCCTCCAGAGTGCTCACGACCTCAGACTGGGGCGAAGGTTCAACTTCAGGCCTCTCAAGTGGCGCAGTGGTCTAAGGCCCTGCATCGCAGTGCTAGCTGTGCCACTAGAGATTCTGGGCTCGAGTCCAGGCTCTGTCGCAGCCAGTCGTGACCGGGAGACCCATGGGGTGGTGCACAATTGGCCCAGGATCGTCCAGGTGAGAGGAGGGTTTGGCCGGCAGGGATATCCTTGTCCTATCGCGCACTAGGGACTCCTGTGCCGGGCGCAGTGCATGCTGACACGGTTGCCAGGTGTACAGTGTTTCCTCAAACACATTGGTGGGGCTGGCTTCCGGGTTAAGTGGGCATTGTGTCAAGAAGCAGTGTGGCTTGGTTGGGTTTCGGAGGACGCATGGCTCTCGACCTTCGCCTCTCCTGAGTCCGTATTGGAGTTGCAGCAATGACTAAGAAGACTAACTACCAACAAGACTAACTGGATACAACTGGCCCTAAGTACACAGCCATGACAATGCACTGTATGTCAGCTATGACAGTGAGTATATTTGGCTCAATATTAGGAGTTGATCATTAAAATTGACATTATTAGAAAGAAGATTCTCTTCGACTGTGTGTATGTAATTTAGCAATATTCCTAAAAACATTGCGGGGAAAATATGCGGACCCCCGGTTAAATACCCCTGCAGTAGATGCATATTAGCATATATATCAATTATATCCACTCAACACTGATTGCACATAAAGGAAGAGTATTACATAGGAACAGAGTGTTTGCTTTGTTATACAACTGATCTTGTGTCCTTCGGTCAGCATGTTCATTGCTGCTCGCAGCTATGTTTTAAGTTTGTGGATCTGAATTAAACAGACCAGATGGAAATCGAGTGGTTTTGAACAGTCCATTTGTGCTGCCTCCCCCGAGACATTAAAGGAAAACTCTGCCCCAAAACAATCTTTTTGTATTTGTTTCATTAGTCCATTATTGATATACACTGAGTATCCCACACATTGGGAACACCTTCCTAATATTGAGTTGCAACTTTCCTTATTTGGAGTTTCTAAATATCGCAACTTCATATTAAACCAGGACTGACATGGTATCAAATAACAAGCAATAAACAATTCCTTATCGAATAAACAGGTTTCTTTTCTTCCAAGTTTGTGCATATAATCCTTTGATTATATCCAAATGTTTTCTCAATTTTCCTTGGCAGAATCAGATGCTTTCAATTCATTAGTAACTTTATTCTTAGTACAACAGAGGTCACTGACAAGGATATTCAAATCGCAAATTACCCATCGTTCAAAAACACTTTTGAAATGAGTGATGAGTATAGGATTTCACACTTCATGTCAAATACAAATCTTGGATTCAATTTAGTCATTACACATGCATTGCATTAGATGTCAGATGTACAGAAGATTATTATTTCTTCATATATTTCATTCTTTGAATATCAGCACGATTCAAATTTGTCCTCAAATATGTCCCCATCAGAACATCAATATTCAAAACCAGATTGCTGATTTCCATTCTTCCTCTTTAGCCAGGACCCAATGAGTGTACTCGATGATCAATTAACTTGCAAGGAAAATTGAAATCAACACTACAGAACTTTGAATACCATTGATATTTTAGTATTTCCATGGAGTCTTATCATGTCCTTTATGCCTGATTATAAATCCCCTCAGAAACAGCATAAAGGAATTATTTCTGATACCCACTTTACTGAATGCTATTATCCTTTTACACATTTCCTGTCAGAACCTGGACTTATTGAATTTGAAGAAAATAATTGTCTTTTCCTCTGGCATGAGGCCCCAATTCAATAGATTGCTGCTTCAATTAAATTTTCTGTGGCCGTGTGTAACAGTGTTGAGATTGTGCAGTAACCTCATTTCACATCTTGAAATGTCTCCACTCGTGCTAACGAAATGGTAACTTTCGGTGTCGTAACGGGCAAAGACGTTGTCAAGTGAGCGGCAACGTGTTTGCGAAGCAGAGGGTACCTGGAGCCTTTGCAAGGACATTGTGCTGAGACAGGGAAGGAAGCAAAACTGCAAAGCAGTCACATCCCTCAAGTGTGGCGCTACTGTACATATGCAATGATTGAGGTTGGTCCCTGACACTCTCCTATGTCTCCGTGTAATCTTAAGTAAAGCTAGTTCTACAACAACAGTGTTGTCCAAAGACCTTGTTGACATTCATTTTCATTGCTATTTTTTTGGTCCAGCTCCTACGTGGATCTGAGTCAGTCATTGATATCTTCCTTCCCTCCGTCTCTTCCTCATCCAGTGCTGGTGGCTGTTCCCGAGCTGTGTCAGTGCAGAGATCTGGAGCTGGACTGTGACGGTGCCCAGTTTCACCATGTCCCAGCCGTGTCCGTTAACGTCACCATGATGTGAGTTGCCGCACACATTTCGAATACATACATTTGCATCTGACTGGAAGAGTGCAGATACTTTTTCCTGTTTCTCCTATGAATTGGAAGAGAAAAACGACTTAAACAAAGTGTGTCTCTCGCACTTAGCTAATGAGTGTCTCGATGGAGGTTTGCTTTTGAAGGTTGGTTTAAGTCTTAGGGCTGTTCTCTTCCGTACTGGAACATTATTTTTCTCAATTGGAAGAGTAAAAAAGAGGCATGAACCTCTTTACTGAAGCCGACTGTAATGTGAGGAAAAACTTGAACAAAAGGAAATCATTATGACAAAAGTAATTTCTAAACAGTAGGATATATAATATGCATTATCATTTCCATCCATACATTATGCAAAATAAGGACAATGACTATAAATGATCACGTAGCCCTCGCCCTTTCTTGGCCTCACAATATTTTGTCTCACTGTCATATTGTCCACACATTGTTTAGATAATGGAACATTTGGGCCCTAGATTTATCATCTGTGCCCATTGCGGACATCCAGTTCCACTTGACTATTAATTTGCTCGATGGGTAAACCTCGAAAGCCCAATTTGCAGACGGGGTCATTTAATTGTGTTAATTGCATATCATTGCCGCCTCCTCTTTCTCCAATTGGCTCGTCTTTCATTGCTAACTTTCAATTAAAATACTTTCTTCACTAATTCAAAGCTTATCTCCATAACCTCAGGTAACATGGCCACCGTGGTAATCGAGGTGGAATGAGCTTAGATAATGACTAAAATGGCAAAATTATGCATTCTCTGTCACAATATAAAGAAATATGCTCCTTCTGTTTGGAATAATGATATGTTCCATCACCAATTCTATTTCAATTGTAATTGGAAGATTTTCCCGAATACACACAATGTGGTCACATCAAAATGTGATTAGTTCCAACCTCAAACAGACAATGAGCCGAGAACCTAGTAATTAAAATGAAAAGGTTTTGATTTTCTTTAAACTCACACAGTATTGTTTGGTGGCACAATGTTGTGTTTGTTGTTTTTTATTTATCTGGTCGACCTTATGAACTAATCACATCCCATAGGTCCCTGCAAAGGAACCGACTTCGGATATTGAACGGTGAAATATTCTATAAGTACCAGAGTCTTCAGAAACTGTAAGTTGTCGTTGAATTATTGATTGCATTTTTAAAATGTCTTCAGGCGAGAGAAGTCACTTGATTAAGTTGCAGTCGGCAAGTAAATCTTTTGATAGCACTTCAAAAACACTCTCTAATAGACTAACCACTCAAGGCCTCTGTGACAGCCACAGACAATGTCAAAGTATTTCCCGTCCCCTTTTGATGGTTGTGATGGCCAAAACAAGCTTACATTGGCTGTGTATAACATTCATTCAGCAAGACTTACCTTCAGATGATGGTTGTAAGGAAAAACAAACTTTCAAGATTGTCATTCAGTCTTGTTGTGCTATCACATTTGAGGCCAGATTCCTGGATTATTCTTTTTTTGGGGGTAGGGGGCCACACCGATAACATATGAACACGTCATAAGCAATGGCAAAATGTGTAGAATTGCAGGGAATTCGCTTTAAAACAGCTACTTTTTTTGGCAAAATATATTAAGTCATTCAAAAGGACTCATTTGTTATGCAGCTTGTCAGACCATGTCATGGTTGCTGCAGGCATTCATTCACTGACTCCATCATCAATATGATTATTCATTGAAAGATCTTTTGGTATAGGGGCTTCCCGAGTGGATCAGCGGTCTAAGGCACTCCATTGCGGTGTTAGAGGCATCACTACAGACCAGAGTTTGATCCCGGGTTGTATCACAACAGGCCGTGATCAGGAGTCCCATAGGGCGGCTCACAATTGGCCCAGCATCATCCGGTTTAGGAGAGGGTTTGCCCGGGGAGGCTTTACTTGACTCATCGCGCTCTAGCAGCTCCATGTGGTGGGCTGGGCGCCTGCAGGCTGACCTCAGTCATCAGGTGTATGGTGTTTCGTCCGACACATTGGTGCAGCTGGCTTTCGGGTTAAGAGGGCGGGTGTTAAGAAGAGCGGTTTGGCAGGTAATGTTTCGGAGGACGCATGATTCGATCTTCACCTTCTGAGCCCGGTGGGGAGTTGCAGCGATGTAACAAGATCAAAATTGGGGAGAAAAAGGTGGTAAAAATAATATATAATGCAGGGCTGCTTTTGAATGCCAGAGACTGAAAGTTGGCGAGTGTGGAGCAAGGAGCAGAGTTTAATATGAGCAGATTTAAACAATTGTGTTTGCCTCCTTTCCCACTCTGGTACTGCTCTGCCTAGCATTTTTTATTTCCTCTATCACAATTTTTTGAATTAGGCCTATTCTGTAATAATTATTTAGCCTACCCCACCCACAGTAGCCTATACAGTGCATTCGGAAAGTATTCAGACACCTTTACTTTTTCCACATTTTGTTATGTTGCTTCCTTATTCTAAAATGGATTAAATTGTTTTTTCCCCCTCATCAATCTACACACAATACACCATAACTACAAAGTGGATAACTTTATAAAAACAGATCCCCTCAATCAATTCACAGCACGTTCGTATTGATAAGTGAGTGTTAATATCCAGTTCTCTCTTTTTAGTTCAGTTTTATACAACTCCTCAACAATTTGAAACATAGTTTTTCTACCATGGAATGGCGGTAGCTTTTCATGTTCCTTTTTAGCTTTTGTTTTTAGCATGTTGGCGCCAACTGATGTATAACGTGAGGTTAGGACAGAGACTAAGAGAATATTGAGTTTTGATTGGCTCAAAATAAACTGCTTGTCATGCAGCTTCTGACAGCTGATTTGTAAATAGCTGTCAATTTAAACATATCACTAGCAATATATGATTGGTTACTGGAATCTCACTAGTACTGATAAGTATTCAACATTAGTTGACTTGCGTTACATGTGCATTCAATGTAGGGAGGTAACATGATACCATAAGGGGATTGCTTAGACCACACTTACCGATAAGACTAGTTATCTCACACAATCTGGCAGAGAAGTAGCCTATGTGAGTGCTTTAATAACAGTAACCTAAACGCACAGTTAAAGTATCCATCACTAATAAATGAATGAACTTCAGAAATAATAATAATAGTTTATGCTGCGAACAACATGCTTTTATTAGCCTACCAGAATCACCTACAAAAAGAGGATTGTGATAGGCCTTTACTTCAAAAGGTAACAGGAAAAAATAAATGTAATTACTGAAATAAAATGAAGAGAAAGTAAACTTTCATGATGACACTGTTAAATGTTTGAAGTGTTGGCTAATGGTTTACAGAAACATAAGTAATCTATACGATTTTCAATCGCACCCATGACAGCAATCTTTTAATTTGATGATAAGGCAAAGAAAAAGTATTGTTTTGAAAGCATCCTGAAATGGAGTACTTCATAGGGAGAACCTTGCGTAATGGATAGATTTGGAGGAAGGGTTGCAAAATAAATCTTTGCATTGCAGGGATCAACTTCCTGTTGCAGTTTTATAGCCTCATGCATTAATAGCAAAAATAATAATAATAATAAATTACTACCTTACACTTCGCAGGAAGAAGTTTAACAAATGCCTAATTGTGGGGTCTTTGGTAAACAAAATTGTCACAATTACATAGTGGCATTTTTATCAATCAGGGCATTTGAAGCAGAGCAGTGATCTTCATGCCTTCTGCCACGCCTGGTCTGAAATCACAAATCACTCTTTTGGTGATATCACCATTGCGCATGCCCTTGGTGACTAAAACACCAGTCTCAAGGTCAACAGTGAAGAGGCGAGTCCGGGATGCTGGCCTTCTAGGCAGAGTTCCTCTGTCCAGTGTCTGTGTTCTTTTTCCCATCTTAATCTTTTATTTTTATTGGCCAGACTGAGATATGGCTTTTCCCTTGCAACAGCTGCCTAGAAGGCCAGCATCCCAGAGTCGCCTCTTCAGTGTTGACGATGAGACTGGTGTTTTAGCAGGTACTATTTAATAAGGCTGCCAGTTGAGGACTTGTGAAGCGTCTGTTTCTTAAACTAGACACTCTAATGTACTTGTCCTCTTGCTCAGTTGTACACCGGGGCCTCCCACTCCTCTTTCTATTCTGGATAGAGCCGTTTGCGCTGTTCTGTAAAGGGAGTAGCACACAGCGTTGTACGAGATCTTCAGTTTCTTGGCAATGTATTGCATGGAATAGAACCACTTCTCAGAACAAGAACAAGAAGAGACTGATGAGTTTCAGAAGAAAGTTCTTTGTTTCTGGCCATTTTGAGCCTGTAATCGAACCCACAAATGCTGATGCTCCAAATACTCAACTAGTCTAAAGAAGGCCAGTTATATGGCTTCTTTAATCAGCTCAACAGTTTTCAGCTGTGCTAACATAATTGCAAAAGGGTTTTCTAAAGATCAATTAGCCTTTTAAAATGATAAACTTAGGTTAGCTAACACAGCGTGCCATTGGAACACAGGAGTGATGGTTGCGGATAATGGTCCTCTGTACGCCTATGTAGATATTCCATTAAAAATCTGCCATTTCCAGCTACAATAATCATTTACAACATTAACATTGTCTACACTGTATTTCTGATCAATTTGATGTTATTTCAATGTACAAAAACTGTGGTTTTCTTTCAAAAACAAGGAAATGTCTAAGTGATCCCAAACTTTTGAATGGTAGTGTACAGTATATATATATATATATATTTTTTTAAATAGTATATGGGGGGGCTTCATCACAATGTATTTTAAAATGTTAGGCTTTTCAAATATATTCCATTCTCCTTTCTCTTGTTTATATTGGGACAATATTCCCACTAACATTCCTACATGTACAGTTGAAGTCGGACGTTTACATACACCTTTGCCAAGTACATTTAATCCTAGCAAAAAATCCCTGTCTTAGGTCAATTAGGAACACCACTTTATTTTAAAAATGTGAAATGTCAGATTAATAGTAGAAAATGATTTATTTCAGCTATCAGTTCTTTCATCACATTCCCAGTGGGTCAGAATTTTACATACACTCATTGCCTTTAAATTGTTTAACTTGGTTCAAACGTTTCAGGTAGCCTTCCACAAGCTTCCCACAATAAGTTGGGTGAATTTTGGCCCATTCCTCCTGACAGAGCTGGTGTAACGGAATCAGGTTTGTAGGCCTCCTTGCTCGCACATGTTTTTTAAGTTCTGCCCACAAAGTTTCTATAGGATTGAGGTCAGGGCTTTGTGATGGCCACTTCAATACCTTGACTTTGTTGTCCTTAAGCCATTTTTCCACAACTTTGGAAGTATGTTTGGGGTCATTGTCCATTTGGAAGACCCATTTGAGACCAAGCTTTAACTTCCTGACTGATGTCTTGAGATGTTGCTTCTATATATCCACATAATTGTCCTCCTTATGACGTCAACTACTTTGTGAAGCGCACAGCACCCCCACAACATGATGCTGCCACCCCCGTGCTTCACGGTTGGGATGGTGTTATTCGGCTTGCATGCCTTCCCCTTTTTCCTCCAAACATAACGATGGTCATTATGGCCAAACAGTTCTATTTTTGTTTCATCAGACAAGAGGATATTTTCCAAAAAGTATGATCTTTCACCTCATGTGCAGTTGCAAACCGTAGTCTGGATTTTTTATGTTGGTTTTGGAGCAGTGGCTTCTTCCTTGCTGAGCGACCTTTCAGGTTATGTCGATATAGGACTAATTTTACTGTGGATATAGATACATTTGTACCTGTTTACTCCAGCATCTTCACACGTTCCTTCACATTTATTTAACTACGCAAGTCAGTTAAGAACAAATTCTTATTTACAATGACGGCCTACCCCTGGACGATGGCAATACTGGTATCATCCTGGCCCTAAAACCAGCCCTGCTTTAGGCTATCAAAGAACTGACAATGAATAATCCTATCAATGGTTAGAGTCAGTGAATGAATGGCCACAGCAACCATTATATGGTCTGACAAGCTGCATAACAAATGAGGCATAATTAGACAAAATAACTTTAAAGTCGTTCAAACAAGATAATGAGTCATTCAAATGACTTAGTATCTTGTTTGAACAACTTAATATCTCATTTGAATGACTTAAGTCATTCGAACGAGATACTAAGTTGTTCACACGAGATACTTATTATATATTATTTGCCTTGGGCTTATTATATATTTTTTGCCTTGGGCTTCAGGACATTTTGAACAAAATGTGTAGAAGAGCAGGAGATTTACTGCAAAATGTACACTTATCCTAATGGCAAAATGTGATCAATAGCACGAAATCAACTATAAAACAGCACAGGAGAGGGGGGGGGGGGGGGCTCTGGAGGTCGGAACAGCACAGGAAGGAGGAGGAGGGGGGGGGTAGTGCAGTAGTCTGGATCACATTGGCCTTGAAACATATTGGCAGCATGGAAGTAGAAGCAAGATGAGGAGACTAAAAACATGCCTCATTGACTGCCAAAAGAATTATCTTTCGAATAAAGTCAGCTATGCAGTATTGTTTGGGTAATTTTCTTCTTTTAAAAAGCTAATCAAACCACATACTATGAAAGTATCTACCAATTGGTATTTTTATTTTGTTCTACAGGGATCCGTTTATATTTAGGTCTTTAATGTAGAAATGTGAGGCTTCTATAATTGTTGTAAATAATTTTCACTTGTTAGTCATTGTGGCAATTGTTCTCAGGAACACACAAATTAATGTCAGACTAAAAATAGTATTTGAACACAATGTACTATTAGTACACAATGTTTAGTTTTAGTAAGTAGTACATATTTTGGACACAGCAAATGTTAAATTAAACAAGATATATTTTTAACATACTTCTAACATACTACTTTTCAGATATCTACAACATAACAGAATTCGAGCTGTGAGTCCTAACGCATTCAGAGGACTATACAATCTAACAAGACTGTAAGTTCGTAATATTCATACATCGATGCGTGCACTTGACAGTGTTATGATGGACTTTATAATGAAAAGGAAAAGGGGGATAAAAAGTCAGTTGTAGAACTGAATGTCTTCAACTGAAATGTGTCTTTCGCATTTAACCCAACCCCTCTGAATCAGGGAGGTGAGGGGGGCTGCCTTAACCGACATCCACGTCTTCGGCACCCGGGGAACAGTGGGTTAACTGCCTTGCTCAGGGGCAGAACGACAGATTTTTACCTTGCATGTTGTTGATTTAAGTTTTCCTTATCAAGTTGCTTATGTTTGAAGTAAATGGTAAATAATTCAATGTGCATATTTAAAATCTGAATTTTCTGCTTCAGATATTTAAGCCATAACAAGATATCCATCCTGATGCCCGGGGTGTTCCAAGATCTACACAAGCTGGAGTGGTTGTAGGTTATCCTTACTGACATAGTCTGTATATCCTGTTTGCATATATAGACCTACTGTTAACACAATGGGTACAAAGACTACATTTTTAGACAGCCTTCAGAACTCTCGCACAAAGCTTGTATCGCTACAGTTTCCTTTTAAACCAACGTTCAACCAAATACTTAATTTAATAAACTCTACCCTTCGGTTGTAGGATCCTTGAAAACAACAGTATCCATCAGATATCCCCCATGACCTTTTCAGGCTTGCGTTCCTTGGTACTCCTGTGAGTTTCATTTCTACCTTTACCTTCTTGAGTTGGGCTTGTTTAGCTTTTTCCATCTAATAAGTTATTTCATACGTAGCAGTGGGAAGTAGTGGTGCTGAGGGTGCTGCACAGAAAAAAATCAGAATAAAAAATAATACTATTATTTGTATTTATTTATTTATTTTTAAGAAAAAAATAATTCACAAAAATATTGCACTGGACTGCTGTAGTACTGGGGCACCCCCACCCCCAAACGACTTCCCACGTCTATGCTTTTATATGCACTTTATTGAAGTGCTCTAGTATTATTAAAGGGCCAATGTGATATGCTAAAGTATTTTGGCAGTGAGTGTTGTTTTCTTTGAATGGCACACAAATCAGACCGCTCTTGTTTTGTTTTTTGTTCACAGGGTTTTGTTGAACAACGCTCTGACAAAGCTGGATGACATCTGCCTGGAAATGCCACGACTAAACTGGCTGTACGTTTGGAAGTCAACAAATCAAAGAGCTTTGTTATCAACATGATGTTACTTTCAAAATATGTTTTTGTGCGCTTGTGTGTCTCCAGGGACATGGAGGGAAATCAAATTGAAAGTGTTGGAAATGTAACATTCTGGTCGTGCAACATGATGACTGTGCTGTAAGTGTGACTTAGTGTCCTTGGCTTTCTCACTAGGCTATAACCATTACAATTCCAAATATCAACATCTATTTGTTTCCCTAAGGGATTCTAAATAGTGGACCCCAAAACAACAATCTGGTTAAATTGCTTTTAGAACCAACAGAGAAGATAATAAAGGGAGAAAATGTCTGTCTGTTTTATAATCCTTGTTTTGACAATCTTTCCTTAACTCTTTTTAGTGTCCTACAGAAGAACAGAATCAGTCGCATACATGAACAGGCGTTCTCATTTCTAAAGAAACTTGGGGAATTGTAAGTTGTGTTTTGTATGCCTCAAGACATGAAATTGCTTGACATTTTCCTCTGTCATACCCAAACACAGTTAATTTTGAGTCCCAGACACAGAGATATCTTCACCTATTCCACTGACTTTAAAAAAAAAGAATTCAGATAATACCATATAAATCAGTACAGACTGCACTATAAATATACAACATGTTCCCAGGCCAAGATGTTGATTATGATTTATATTTTATGAGTTTTTGGTGAATCCAAACAATTATTCTGACATGCATTTACACTTGTTTCTGGATTTGCAGAACAGGTGGTCATGTAAACCTTGTGTAAGTTCCATCCACTGTATAAGTACTGGATAAATGCCTCCGTTCTGTACATTACCTTTGAAAAATGGACTCTATTATTTCAAAGGTAATGTACAGATGGAGGTGTCTATCCTCCTTATACAACAGTTGCCAAAGAAAACAGTACTGAAGCACACATTTACCGGTAGAAATAACTTATTTTAAAAAATATATATCTTTTTAGAAACAAATTCATACTTTATCAATGCAACTACGACCGTGCGTGTGCTTGGCCGGTGAGCGCGTTCCTGTAAGACGTAGAGTCGCAAGCAAGCGCGAGGACGCGCTCTTTGAAAGGAGGGAGCATGCTTTTGCGGCACAGTCGATAGCGCGCCGGACCTCGGGCTCGGAGGTCGATGGTTCGAGACCTGCTCCCTGCTATTTCATTACAGTATGTTCATCACTCACCATTTTAGGTCATCAGATGCTCAAAAAAAAAACATGTCTGGCGAGCTACGTTTGTCGTTGGACCTGCGTTTACAATGTATCCAATGTTGGTTTGTGTAGTTGTTGGTTTAGCTTTCTGTAGCTTTGTAGCAAGTATGGTCTGCATGTGTCGCCTTATATTGTGTCATGATTGCATGATTTCCCGATATCTTTTCCAACTGTCCCGTTATCTAGTTTTAATGCTCATTCTAGAATGCCCTTCTGGCCAGTCATAAATGAGTATTCAACAATGCTGTGGTATATTGGTTCTTGTAGTTTGTCCAGTAAATAGCTTTGTCTCCACAGAGATCTGTCCAGCAACAGACTCGTGGCAATCCCTCCCAATCTCTTTGTTCATCTGGGAGATTTACTACAGCTGTAAGTTAGAGCCACAGTCAGATCTATGCACAAACATTCTTTGAATATGTTATATGTTTTTGTTGCTCTAACGTTGAAAGACATTGTTATACGGCTATGGTGCTATAGTTCTTGTTAAATATTATGTCTTATAATTGATGCTGTTACTGGAGCTCTGATGTCAATGCTTTTACATGTTTTTTAGGAACATCTCGTGTAACCCTATCGTGGATCTCCAAGTTGACCACTTTGATAACTTGCATAAATTGAAATCCTTGTAAGTAGCCATTGTTTGTTTTACTGCTCACTTTGTGCATGCATGTTACACTTGAAAGGGAAAAGCATCAGTAGAGTAGTTTGTTTATCATTCATGAATCATTACTCGCTGTTACGGTTTTCTATGTGCGAAGGAGAGTCGGACCAAAATGCGGCGTGTAGATTGCGATCCATGTTTAATAAACAAAAGTAAATACAAATCAATTACAAAAACAACAAACATAACGAAAACCGAAACAGCCTATACTGGTGTAAATTAACACAGAACAGGGGAATAAGGACAATCACCCACGAAACACTCAAAGAATATGGCTGCCTAAATATGGTTCCCAATCAGAGACAACGATAAACACCTGCCTCTGATTGAGAACCACTTCAGACAGCCATAGATACACCTAGAACACCCCACTAAGCTATCATCCCAATACATGTGAGAAAAAAAACAATACAAAAACACACCACATACAAAAACCCATGCCACACCCTGGCCTGAGCAAATAAATGAAGAAAACACAAAATACTTAGACCAGGGCGTGACAGAACCCCCCCCAAGGTGCGTACTCCCGGCCGCACA
This sequence comes from Oncorhynchus masou masou, assembly GCF_036934945.1. Taxonomy (NCBI): domain Eukaryota; kingdom Metazoa; phylum Chordata; class Actinopteri; order Salmoniformes; family Salmonidae; genus Oncorhynchus; species Oncorhynchus masou. Next base: position 44,976,067 of record NC_088220.1, on the reverse strand, counting down.
CCAAAACCCATAGGGGAGGGTCCGGGTGGGCGTCTGTCCACGGTGGCGGCTCCGGCGCGGGACGTGGACCCCACTCTATCAAAGTCTTAGTCCCTCTTCCTCGCGTCCTTAGATAGGCCACCCTCGCCGCCGACCATGGCCTAGTAGTCCTCCCCCAGGACCCCACTGGACTGAGGGGCAGCTCGGGACTGAGGGGCAGCTCGGGACTGAGGGGCAGCTCGGGACTGAGGGGCAGCTCGGGACTGAGGGGCAGCTCGGCACTGAGGGGAAGCTCGGCACTGAGGGGAAGCTCAGGCAGGTAGTTGGCTCTGGCAGATCCTGGCTGGCTGGCAGTTCTGGCAGAGTCTGGCTGACTGGCGGATCTGGAAGAGTCTGGCTGACTGGCGGATCTGGAAGAGTCTGGCTGACTGGCGGATCTGGAAGAGTCTGGCTGACTGGCGGATCTGGAAGAGTCTGGCGGATCTGGAAGAGTCTGGCTGACTGGCGGATCTGGAAGATCCTGGCTGACTGGCGGATCTGGAAGAGTCTGGCTGACTGGCGGATCTGGAAGAGTCTGGCAGACTGGCGGATCTGGAAGAGTCTGGCTGACTGGCGGATCCTGGCAGACTGACGGCTCTGGCTGCTCCATGCTGACTGGCGGCTCTGGCTGCTCCATGCTGACTGACGGCTCTGGCGGCTTCTTGCAGACTGGCAGCTCTGGCGGCTTCTTGCAGACTGGCAGCTCTGGCAGCTCCATGCAGACTGGCAGCTCTGGCAGCTACTTGCAGACTGGCAGCTCCTTACAGACTGGCAGCTCCTTACAGACTGGCAGCTCTAGCTGCTCCATGCAGACTGGCAGCTCTGGCTGCTCCATGCAGACTGGCAGCTCTGGCTGCTCCATGCAGACTGGCAGCTCTGGCTGCTCCATGCAGACTGGCAGCTCTGGCTGCACTGAACATGCAGGAGACTCCAGCAGCTCTGTAGAGGAGGAAGGCTCTGGCAGCGCTAAACAGGCGGGAGACTCCGGCAGCACAGGAGAGGAGGAAGGCTCTGGCAGCGCTGGAGAGGCCAGAGACTCCGGCAGCCCTGGAGAGGAGGAAGGCTCTGGCAGCGCTAAACAGGCGGGAGTCTCCGGCAGCGCTGGACAGGTGAAGCGCACTGAAGGCCTGGTGCGTGGTGCTGGCACTGGTGGTACTGGGCCGAGGACACGCACAGGAAGCCTGGTGCGGGGAGCTGCCACCGGAGGGCTGGTGTGTGGAGGTGGCACAGGATGGGCTGGACCGTGAAGGCGTACTGGAGAATTTGAGAGCAGGGCTGGCACAGGACGTGCAAGGCTAGGGAGGTGCACAGGAGGCCTGGTGCGTGAGGCTGGCACAATCTTCACCAGCCGACTAACGCACCTCAGGACGAGTATGGAGCGCTGACCCAGGTGCCATCAAATCCCCGACATGCTCCGTCGGGCGAATTCCATGCTTAAAGCACCAACAACAGCAACTCCCTCATAACTCTCTCCTCCAATTTCCCCATTAACTCCTTCACAGTCTCTGCTTCGCTCACCTCCAATACCGGCTCTGGTTCTGGTCTCCTCCTTGGCTCCTCACGATAAACAAGGGGAGTTGGCTCAGGTCTGACTCCTGACTCTGCCACACTCTCCCTGAGCCCCCCCCAAGAATTTTTTTGGGCTGACTCTCGGGCTTCCTTCCGCGCCGCCGTGCTTGTCTCTCCAACTCCATTCTCCTATAACCCTTTTCGCACTGCTCCAGAGAATCCCAGGCGGGCTACGGCACCGCCCACATGTCTATTTCCTCCCAAGTTGTATAGTCCAAACTTTGTTGCTCCTGCTGCCGCTGCCTGTCACCACGCCGCTTGGTCCTGTTGTGGTGGGTGATTCTGTTATGGTTTTCTATGTGCGAAGGAGAGTCGGACCAAAATGCAGCGTGTAGATTGCGATCCATGTTTAATAAACAAAAGTAAACACGAATCAATTACAAAAACAACAAACGTAACAACAACCGAAACAGCCTATACTGGTGTAAATTAACACAGAACAGGGACAAAAGGACATAAGGACAATAAGGACAATCACCCACGAAACACTCAAAGAATATGGCTGCCTAAATATGGTTCCCAATCAGAGACAACGATAAACACCTGCCTCTGATTGAGAACCACTTCAGACAACCATAGATACACTTAGAACACCCCACTAAGCTATCATCCCAATACATGTGGAAAAAAAACAATACAAAAACACACCACAAAACCCATGCCACACCCTGGCCTGACCAAATAAATGAAGAAAACACAAAATACTTAGACCAGGGCGTGACACTCGCACGTGTTAATGTTAGTAAGCTAGTTATTCACACATTTATAAAACACTTTTAAAGTAATAATAATTTGAGAGATCATTCATAGTGCCCGGACTGGATTTCTACTAAGCTAACATATGAAAATGTTAAAGATTTTCTTACCAAAGATCCTATTGTTAATTTTAGGACCCCTGTATGTCAGGATTTGGCCAGGGTTGTTCCGGGTTTTGGTCACTAGATGCCCCCATTGTGCTTTTTGACCTTATGTTTTTTCCCTTGTTCCCCATTATTATTTGCACCTGTGCCTCGTTTCCCCTGATTGTATTTAAACCCTTAGTTTCCCTCAGTTCTGTGCTCTGTGTTTGTATGTTAGCACCCAGCCCTAGTGTTCTGTGTATTCTTGTCGATTCCGGTGGATGCTCTTGTGGAATTCTGTTTTTGTTTTCGAGTATCTCTTGAGGCTTTTTTGTGCTATTCCTACCACCTTTTGGATTTGCCATTTTTTGTATTGAAGGACTTCTCCTCTTTACTTTATTAAATACACCGTCTTAAGTACTGCTGTGTCTGCCTCATCTTCTGGGTTCTGCTGACTATTCGTGGCTCAGTTGGTTAAGTGACTGTTTCTCACTCCGGAGACCCAGGTTCGTAACCGGGTCCTGACACTGTAGGTATAAAACACACACATATATATACACACAAAAATATGTATTTGATGAAACAGTGAATTTGGCCTTACTGCTATTAGCCCATAAACAATCATTGAATAATATACAGTCGAAGTTTACATACACTTAGGTTGGAGTCATTACAACTCGTTTTTCAACCGCTCCACAAATTTCTTGTTAACAAACTATAGTTTTGGTAAGTCGATTAGGGCATCTACTTTGTGCATGACACAAGTCATTTTTCCAACAATTGTTTACAGACAGATTATTTCACTTATAGTTCACTGCATCACAATTCCAGTGGGTCAGAAGTTTACATACACTAAATTGACTGTGCCTTTAAACAGCTTGGAAAATTCCAGAAAATGATGTCATGGTTTTAGAAGCTTCTGATAGGCTAATTGACATCATTTGAGTCAATTGGAGGTGTACCTGTGGATGTATTTCAAAGCCTACCTTCAACCTCAGTGCCTCTGCTTGAAATCGTGGAAAAAAATCAAAAGAAATCAGCCAAGGTCTCTGAAAAAAAATTGTAGACCTCCACAAGTCTGGTTTATCCTTAAGCAATTTCCAAACGCCTGAATGTACCATGTTCATATGCACAAACAATAGTACGCAAGTATAAACACCATGGGACCACGCAGCTTTCATAACGCTCAGGAAGGAGACGCGTTCTGTCTCCTGGAGATAAACGTACTTTGGTGCGAAAAGTGCAAATCAATCCCAGAACAACAGCAAAGGACCTTGTGAAGATGCTGGAGGAAACAGATACAAAAGTATCTATATCCACAGTAAAACGAGTCCTATATCAATATAACCTGAAAGGCCACTCAGCAAGGAAGAAGCCACTGCTCCAAAACCACCATAAAAAAAGCCAAACTCCGGTTTGCAACAGCACATGGGGACAAAGATCATACTTTTTGGAGAAATGTCCTCTAGTCTGATGAAACAAAAGTAGAACTGTTTGGCCATAATGACCTTTGTTATGTTTGGAGGAAAAGGGGGAGGCTTGCAAGCCAAAGAACACCATCCCAACAGTGAAGCACGGGGGTGGCAGCATCATGTTGTGGGGGTGCTTTGCTGCAGGAGGGACTGGTGCACTTTACAAAATAGATGGCATCATAAAGATGGAAAATTATGTGGATATATTGAAGCAACATCTCAAGATATCAGTCAGAAAGTTAAAGCTTGGTCACAAATGGGTCTTCCAAAAGGACAATGACCCAAGCGTACTTCCAAAGTTGTGGCAAAATGGTTCAAGGACAACAAAGTCAAGGTATTGGAGTGGCCATCTCAAAGCCCTGACCTCAATCCCATAGAACATTTGTTAGCAGGCTCAGTTACACCAGCTTTGTCAGGAGGATTGGGCCAAAATTCACCCAACTTACTGTGGGAAGCTTGTGAAAGTCTACCCGAAACATTTGACCCAAGTTCAAGGATATAAAAGCAATGCTACCAAATACTAATTGAGTGTATGTAAACTTCTGACCTACTGGGAATGTAATGAAAGAAATACAAGCTGAAATAAATAATTCTCAACCCCATCGAACACCTTTGGGATGAATTGGAACGCTGACTGCAAGCCAGGCCTAATCGCCCAAAATCGTGGCTGAATGGAAGCAAGTCCCCACAGCAATGTTCCGACATCGACTGGAAAGCCTTCGCAGAAGAGTGGAGGCAGTTATAGCAGCGAAAGGGGGACCAACTCCATATTAATGCTCATGATTTTGGAATAAGATGTTTGACGAGCAGGTGTCCACATACTTTTGGTGATGTATAGTGTTTTTTTCCTTACCTCTTAAGCAGTCAATGGACTGCTCTAAACCATGAAATGGCAATGCTCCTCAGTGGCCGACAACTATACTTAAAGCCAATCAGAGAGCAAGGTGACAGGAGTGACAACAAAAGGGAGAAAATATGTTGTGCAAGCAAGCAAATAATATATATAATTATATGGGATTATGAAGATTGAATTAAAATGTTCCTTTGTCTGGCTAGTAACAACAAGGGTTTTCTATAACAATAGCAACATTATCACAGCTAGCTAGTTAGCTAACATTGTGGATACCTACAAATCAAAATACACAGGGACTAGCATTGCCAAACTAAACTTAAAAATGCAATTCTACTAATGTTAGCACTTCACTCAGCATATTCACACATCATACTATCACAACAGTGTGGCTGTTCTTGGAATAAAATGCTCAATATATTTTCTTAACTTTTACTGCAGTGGGCTAAATCAGGGTCGCACAGTTGCTTGGTAGTTTTAAACAAATGTACTTTTAAACAAAAGTATGGTTATGGACTTAAATAAAGAAGACAACTGTACCATGTCAGATATAGAGTTGAAATATTGTTACATTTTGAGTTTGCATCCCAATATATGTTGGGTAGAGTTAGTACATCTTCTCTAAACATCCATTTCTGTGGCCCTTTCAGACTATTCCATGCAATTTCACATATAATCATAGCTTGCATCATGCCCAGACCAAAAGGCACGTGACCTTCCAATGTGCACCCTTTCATCATACAATACAATTATGTGGCTACATAACATGCAATGTATTTTATGTGTTATCCTATTGGAACAGAGTGCACTCACTGGCCCACACATGAGGAATTCCCTAATTCACGCATATCAGGAAAGAAAACAAATAGCATTTTAGGTCATATATCAAAGCTTTCCCCCCAAAAAAGGTGTAAAAGACCAACAATTTTTGGGGAAAGAGTGTTGCAAAGAGGGTCTCTGAAATTCAAATATTTTGTTTAGTTTGTTTTTCTGTGAGCTCCTAAGGGAAACAGCGTTTGCTTGTCTTTTTTTAGGAGCATAGAGGGAATCGAGATTGGGAACATACAGCGAAGGATGTTTGAACCACTCAAACAATTGACCCACATGTGAGTAGTTTGTTCATTTTGTTTTGTCAAATTCATTTGATGATCAAATCCGAAATTACACTTTGAACAAAATCCTTTTTTTTACCTGGCAAAAAAACATTTGAGTTTAATGATTTTTATTTAAAAAGCATTTGCACTTCTTAGTTCTTATCCCTCATCCCAACATTTACTCTTCCTTTTATCTTTCAAACCATTGCATTTGGAAACTTTTCCACCACTATTGTAAAAGATTCCTAGTCAATCTGGCCCCAGGTCCTTATCTGAAGCTTCAAGATGTTCACTCCCAACTGTGTGATCACTAGCTGTGCAATACATAATTGATCTGACTGTGAGTAAGGTCATCCCAAAACACTGTTGGTCCATGATGAGATGAATTTGAAACCAAATACTTGTCCTCTCACTATATGCTGCACAACTTTGTATCTCGCTTCTATGCAACCTTTGGATGTGCATCCTATCCAGATAGGTGCCCTGAAACAATTCCTTACCCCTACACACTAAGGACTTGAGTAGATCTGAAAGGACATAATAGATGTAAGCAATATGGCAGAAATACCACCTAGCCTATCAGAGGTAGAAGTAGAGATTACTCACATATTGCTTCAGATCATGAACTGCCTAGAGCAGTGGTCACCAACCGGTCGAATCCGATTGAGAGGTCGATCTCCAAGCCATTCCTCCTCGATCACCAAACATTTCTGTAAAAAACCCAATGATAAAGCCTTTGCGTTCCTATGTTATTTATTTGTTTCGCAGTGTTGCCTGTAGGTGCACTTGATTCAGCAGCCCCCAGTGCCGGAAGTCCAAAAGTTTTCAGATTTTGATCGGTTTCATGTGTCAAAGATGGAACTCTATCTATCCGGCAGGCCCAGAGAGCAAATCAAGTACACCTATAGGCAATGTTCCCTCTAAACTGCGCTCGTGGGAACTTCCTCTAGGACTGCTGCAGAGAATAAATGCAATTCTGCGCAGAGATGCAAGAGATTGAAATTCCATGAGTTTGCCCCATTAGTTTGCACTATATATCAAAAAAATTTCCGTGAGCGAATCAACATCATATCAGGCCCTTTTCAATGCAACAAACCAAAACAAATGTAACTTTGCAAGACTGAGTCTGTGATTTTGGTATAGGCAGAGCAAGAGTGCAACGGAATTCTATTGGAGCGCGTGCACTGGCGGTAGCCCACGAGCGAAGCTTTCAATCCCTGCGAGTAAATGGACTTTTCAGATCAGTTTAGATCAGAGCCAAATGTGCACATTTGTTGATATTCATTGCAGGTTAGTGAGTTATTAGCCCAGTTATATAAGTATAGGTCAACAATGGGGAGGTACTGCTTCCTATAAGAGCACAAAACGTGTAGGCTACATTTCAAATCAAATCAAACTTTGTCACATGCACCGAATACAAGAAGTGTAGACCTTACTGCTTTCTTACAAGTGCTTAACCAACAGTGCAGTTCAAGGAGAGTTCCTGAAAATATTTACCAAATGAACTAAAGTAAAAAATAATACAAAAGTAACACAATAAAATAACAATAACGAGGCTATATGCAGGGGGATCCGGTATCGAGTGTACCAGCTGTAGAACTTTTTGAGGATCTGGGGACCCATGCCAAACATTTTCAGTCTCCTGGGGGGGGGGGGGAATGTGTTATCGTGCCCTCTTCACGGCTGTCTTGGTGTTTGGACCATAGTTCGTTGGTGATGTGGCCACCAAGGAGCTTGAAAAACTCTCGACCTGCTCCACTACAGCCCTGTCGATGTTAATGGGGGCCTCTTCGGCCAGCCTTTTCCTGTAGTCCACGATCAGCTCCTTTGTCTTGCTCACATTGAGGGAGAGGCTGTTGTCCTGGCACCACACTGACAGGTCTCTGACCTCCTCCCTATAGGCTGTCTCATCATTGTCTGTGATCAGGCCTACCACCGTTGTGTCGTCAGCAAACTTAATGGTGTTGGAGTTGTGTTTGGCCACGCAGTCGTGGGTGAACAGGGAGTACAGGAGGGGACTAAGTACACACTCCTCAGGGGCCCCAGTGTTGAGGATCAGCTTGGCAGACGTGTTGTTGCCTACCCTTACCACCTGGGGGCGGCCCGTCAGGAATTCCAAGATCCAGTTGCAGAGGGAGGTGTTTAGTCCCAGAGTCCTTAGAAATGGCAGTATGGTGTTGAACTCTGAGTTGTAGTCAATGAACAGCATTCTCACATAGGTGTTCCTTTTGTCCATATGTGAAAGGACAGTGTGGAGTGCGATTGAGATTGCGTCATCTGTGGATTTGTTGGGGCGGTATGGGAACTGGAGTGGATCTAGGCTATCCGGGAGGATGCTGTTGATGTGAGCCATGCCCAGCCTTTCATGGCTATCAACGTGAGTGCTACAGGGTGGTAATCACTTAGGCAGGTTACCTTCGCTTCCTTGGGAACAGGACTCGGTCAGGGAGAAGTTGAAAATGTCAGTGAAGACACTTGTCAGTTGGTCCGCGCATGCTTTGAGTACACGTCCTGGTAATCCGACTGGCCCCGCGGCTTTGACCTGTTTAAAGGTCTTGCTCACATTGGCTACCGAAAGTGTTATCACACAGTCGTCCAGAACAGCTGGTACTCTCGTGCATGCTTCAGTGTTGCTTGCCTCGAAGCAAGCATACAAGGTATTTCAAATCAAAATCAAATCAAATTTATTTGTCACATACACATTGTTAGCAGATCTTAATGCGAGTGTAGCGAAATGCTTGTGCTTCTAGTTCCGACAATGCAGTAATAACCAACGAGTAATCTAACCTAACAATTCCAAAACTACTACCTTATACACACAAGTGTAAAGGGATAAAGAATATGTACATAAAGATATATGAATGAGTGATGGTAGGCTAGCGTCACTGGGCAGCTCGCATCTGGGTTTCCCTTTGCAGTCCATAATAGTTTTCGGAGCCGGTGTGGTAGGATTCAATTTTAATCCTGTAATGACGCTTTGCTTGTTTCATGGTTCGTCTGAGGGCATAGCAGGATTTCTTATAAACGTCTGGATTAGTGTTCCTCTCCTTGAAAGGGGCAGCTCTAGCCTTTAGCTCAATGCAGATGTTGCCTGTAATCCATGGCTTCTGTTTGGGATATGTACGTGCGGTCATTGTGGGGACGACGTCGTCGATGCAATTATTGATGAAGCCGGTGACTGAGGTGGTATACTCCTCAATGCCATTAGATGAATCCCGGAATATATTCCAGTCTGTGCTAGCAAAACAGTCCTGTAGTGTAGCATCTGCGTCATCTGACCACTTCCGTATTGAGTGAGTCACTGGTACTTCCTGCATTTGTTTTTCCTTTTAAGCAGGAATCAGGAGGATGGAATGATGGTCAGATTTGCCAAATGGAATGTGAGGGAGAGCTTTGTATGTATCTGTGTGTGGAGAAAAGTTGGTCTAGAGATGTTTTTCCTCTGGTTGCACATATGACATGCTGGTAGATATTAGGTAAAAAGGATTTAAGTTTGCCTGCATTAAAGTCCCAGGCCACTAGAAGCACAGTTTCTAGATTAGCATTTTCTTGTTTGCTTGCCTTATAGAGTTGGTTGAGTGCAGTCTTAGTGCCAGTATTGGTCTGTGGTGGTAAATAGACAGCTACAAATAATATAGATGAGAACTCTCTTGGTAGATAGTGTGGTCTACAGATTCTCATAAGGTACTCTACCTCTGGCGAGCAATACCTCGAGACTTCTTTAATATTAGACATCGCACACCAGCTGTTATTGACAAAATAGACACATACCCCCAACCCTCGTCTTACCAGACATAGCTTCTCTATTCTGCCGGGGGCACGGACAATCCCTCCAGCTCTATATTATCCGTGTCGTCGTTCAGCCATGACTCGGGGAAACATAAGATATTATTGTTTTTAATGTCCCGTTTTCTCCGTCTTTTCTTCATAAGAGACGGTAGCAGTAACATTACGTTAAAAAAAGTTGCAAAAAAAACAAACAAAATAGCAGTTGGTTAGGAGGATGTAAAACGTCCCCCATCCTCTCAAGCTGTCTTTGAAAAACCAGTCCAGTAAAAAGCTTAGCCTATGTCTTAATTAAAGGGGCAGTGTTGTATTTCGAGACAGGCTTGAATATGTAACTAAGCCAATAGGAAAGGGGTATCCTACATTGTCTAATTCTCTGTATGGCAATAATAATTTATTTTATTTTGTAAAGTGGTTTCTTGCATCATACAATACAATTTACAGTCACCTATTTGACCCATGATTTTACAGAAATCGAACACCACATATACACCACATATACAGTAGGCTACTGTAGGTCCTAGAAATCGAAAGCTATTCCCATGTGAAAATGTTATGGGATTTGCTCCATTGGTTTTGTTGGTAGACCTACATTATGCACAAATAGCTTCCTGAGTGGGGCAGCGGTCTAAGGCACTGTATCTCAGTGCTTGAGGCGTCACTACCGCTGCACTGGTTCGAATCCAGGCTGTATCACAACCGTCCATGATTGGGAGTCCCATAGGGCGGTGCACAATTGGCCCAGTGTCGTCCGGGTTTGGCCTGTGTAGGCCGTCATTGTAAATAAGAATTTGTTCTTAACTGATTTGCCTAGTTAAATAAAAAGAGTAATTGGCTACTGTCTAAAACTGTAAATGCACACCAGAAGTTGCACAAAATTCTCACAATGTTCAAGTTCCCACTCACAAGACCTACAATTTGCTCAGTGCCCCCAAAAATGTAAGGGAACATTGCCTATAGACCTACCGCTGACCAATAGTTCAGATCACAGTGTTTGCACAGTTTCCTTGCGCCACAGTCTGTAAAAAGAAGCCTCAAGCGCACAGCAGTTTATAATGTGAGATTTCCTTTTTTCAAATTTTTTTTTTAAACATCACTAGAGAGAGACTCAATGAATACAGCATAGAGCTGCTGTTTATATACGTAAGTTCATGTTTAAGTTGTTATTCAGAACTGTCAACCATTTTATAAGTTTTATAAGTAGCATTTAGCAAACTATTTCGATAAACTTACATTATTATTTGCCTCTTGTGTCTTTTTTAAATTCGAGGAATATATCACTTTTTCTGGTCATGGAGTAACACCATGAATTGATGTATGAGGCAGAAATAAGGCAGCTGGAAGACTGTGTCCCCTTTTCACAGTGCAGGGATGGTGAGTTGGGTGAGCAGGATCCTCACTGCTGCTCCCTGCCCTCAGACTGACCATCAGATGCAGGCCATCAGTCCAGTAAAAAACAAACAAATTATTACACTCCCTCAGCTGTGCCTCACAAGTAATACAACAAATTATATATTACCAGTGTGATCAAATAGGCTACCTACAATTTTGAAATATAATTTCAAATTGGTCTGAGAACAACATTGGCAGGGCAATTCAAGCTGAGCCAATATGCAGTGCTAATGTATGGGGCCTATAACCTACTGGACAAACCTCAGTGTTAGAGAACTGTTTCGAACTGGTTAATGATGAATATGCTTACGTTTTCTTAACAGTAGATCTCGGCTTGCATTTTGACTCAAAATGAACTTGACTCAGAAAAGCTTGGTGACCACTGGCCTAGAGGCTAGGGATGGTATCTGGAGTCTCCTGCTTTCATCCTGGTAATTGATTTCCCTCCTCTTTGTGTTTAGTTACTTTAAGAAGTTCCAGTACTGCGGCTACGCCCCTCACGTGCGCAGCTGCAAGCCCAACACGGATGGCATCTCGTCCTTCGAGGACCTCCTGGCCAACATCGTCCTGAGGGTTTTCGTCTGGGTGGTGTCGGCCACCACGTGCTTCGGAAACATCTTCGTCATCTGCATGCGCTCCTACATCCGATCGGAGAACAAGCTCCATGCCATGTGTATCATCTCCCTATGTTGTAAGAGACACCTTTCATATCAATTCAACTCAGGTCCCGATTCAATTGATTTAGGGCTGGCCCCAAATATTAGACTGGTCGACTGTTTGGTCGATAGGCTATTGGTCGACCGAATGTTTTTTTGTCAAGCAGTAGCAAATAAATAAATAAACAAATATAGTAGCAGTCAAACGATTGGACACACTTACTCGTTCCAGGGTTTTTCTTTATTTTTGATTATTTTCTACATTGTAGAATAATAATTTTGTCATCAAAACTAAGAAATAACACATATGGAATCATGTAGTAACAAAAAAAGTGTTTAACAAAATCTAAATATATTTTATATTTGAGATTCTTCAAAGTAGCCACCCATTGCCTTAACGACAGCGTTGCACACTTTTGACATTCTCTCAACCAGCTTCATGAGGTAGTCACCTGGAATGCATTTCAATTAACAGGTGTGCCTTGTTAAAAGTTAATTTGCTGCAAAAGAAACCACTACTAAAGGACACAAATGAAAAAGAAGAGACTTTCTTGGACAAAGAAACACGAGAAATGGACATTGGACCGTCGAAAATCTGTTCATTGGACTGATGAGTCCAAATTTGAGATTTTTGGGTTCCAACCTCCTTGTCTTTGTGAGACGCAGAGTAGGTGAACGGATGATCTCTGCATGTGTGGTTCCCACCGTGAAGCATGGAGGAGGAGGAGGTATGATGGTGCTCTGATGGTGACACTGTCAGTGATTTATTTAGAATTCAAGGGACACTTAACCAGCATGGCTACCACAGCATTCTGCAGCGATACGCCATCCCATCTGGTTTAAGTTTAGTGGGAATATAATTTGTTTTTCAACAGGACAATGACCCAAAACCCACCTCCAGGCTGTGTAAGGGCTATTTGACCAAGGAGAGTGATAGAGTGCTGCATCAGATGACCTGGCATCCACAATCACCTGACCTTAACCCAATTAAGATGTTTGGGATGAGTTGGAAGAAAAAGCAGCCAATAAGTGCTCAGCATTTATGGGAACTCCTTCAAGTAGGTTGGAAAAGCATTTCTCATGAAGCTGGTTGAGAGAATGCCAAGAGTGTGCAAAGCTGTCATCAAAGGCAAAGGGTGGCTACTTTGACTCTCAAATATAAAATATATTTTGATTTGTTAACAAAAAAAATTGGCTACTATATGATTCCATATGTATTATCTCATAGTTTTGATGTCTTCACTATTATTCTACAATGTAGAAAACAGTAAAAATAAAGAAAAACTGTAATGAGTAGTTGTGCACAAACTTTTCACTGGTACTACAGTATATATATAATTTATTGTTTTGATACACAAGATACTTCGCTTATTCACACCCATCTTAGTGAACTAATTCATTGCAGAGGCCGCAGGGATGGCACAGTCCAAGAAGAGGAGTGCAGCTGCACAATGCACGTCTCTCTCCAGAATGTGCTCTCTCCCGCCAATTCCCGCCAATTTGTGCACATTCAATTTGTTTGCATTTGATTTTTAGTGTCTATCAAGTTCCCATTACATATATCACCAGCAGTACATTTACCGTTAATTCCTAATCTACAATGTTTGTTCGGTTACGGTAATGTCTGTTGATGCATTCAATATATTATTTTAATATATACCTGATTACGCATAGAAGTAGGCCTATAAATGTGCCCATTTGGGGATCTGATAGTATTTTGGATTGGCTTAATGGACTACCACTAATAAGCTGTGGAGTTTATCAAAGTAATGTTTTCTTCACCTTAAAAAGCAAGAAAACAACGTCTGTTTTTACATCCATTGAGAATGATAATAATTCCTCAATGTATTTGAAAAATCTTTCCAGCTCTCTCCCTATCGATAACCACTCAGTATGAAAGGGAAAAATGTAATGCTCTGATACGTCATTAAATATACCTACCTAATTACTTACCTTGGGGCCAGAATATTTTATACAATTCTGCAAGGATCTATAGCCTGGACCCAAAGCTGATATAATGTTTCAAGTTTGTTGCACACAGTCCATGCGTAGCCAATGTGATTTATAGGACTTTTTCATATCAGGATATTTTCTACCTGCAGGCTACACTTTTTTGTTGTTGTTGGCTTTATGAGGCTATTTTTATATCGTTGGCAATGGCAATAGAAGTGACTTTTTAGGTTTATCATTTTAATTTAGATTTGGATCGAATTTTAATTAACCACATGACAATGATTTCAATATGGGAAGACGTTATTAGAAATGAAATAGTTTAATGAAAATGTGCATATGAAAACCATAACTGGCACGCAGATCTGTAGAAATGGTAAGATAAATTGGCATTCCACATAAGAAAGTTAGCTGACTCCTCGTGTAGCCTATTACCGGCAACTTCAGGAGAGTAACTGCAGAATCTGTGAAAGCCAGTTGGAGCGGGTGGATGATGGTTGGGACAGGTTAAGATTTTTGTTCTTCTTCTCGATCTCTGGCTCCCTTTTGAGTAATGTGTGTCTTATTTCATTAAACAGTGAGCTTAAAGCATCAGACAAGCTTAATAAATATATAGATGATTTTCCTAAAACACATACAGTGTATTTGGAAAGTACTCAGACGCCTTAACTTTTACCACTTTTTTACGTTACAGCCTTATTCTAAAATGTATAACATTTATTTTTTTCCTCATCAATCTACAAACAATATCCCATAATGACAAAGCAAAAAACAGGTTTTAGAAATGAAATGTGTTTACAAATTTAAAAAAACAGAAATACCTTATTTACATAAGTATTCTGACTCTCCCATGAGCCTTGAAATTGATCTCAGGTGTATCCTGTTTCAATTGATCATTCTTGAGATGTTTCTACAACTTGGAGTTCACCTGTAGTAAATTAAATTTGATTGGACATCCGTTGGAAAGGCACACACACCTGTCTATATAAGGTCCCACAATTGACAGTGCATGTCAGAGCAAAAACCAGGCCATGAGGTTGACGGAATTGTCCGTAGAGCTCCGAGATAGGATTGTGTCGAGGCACAGATCTGGGGAAGGGTACCAAAAATTTCTGCAGCATTGAAGGTCCCCAAGAACACAGTGGCCTCCAACATTCTTAAATGAAAGTGGTTTGGAACCACTAAGACTCTTCCTAGAGCTGAGCAATCAGGAGAGAAGAGCCTTGGTCAGGAAAGTGACCAAGAACCCAATGGTCTCTGACAAAGCTCCAGAGTTCCTCTGTGGAGATGGGAGAACATTCCAGAAGGACAACCATATATGCAGCACTCCAGCAATCAGGCCTTTATGGTAGAGTGGCCAGACGGAAGCCACGTCTCAGTAAAAAAGCACATGACAGCCCACTTGGAGTTTGCCAAAAGGCCCCTGAAAGGACTCAGACGATGAGAAACAAGATTCTTTGGTCTGATGAATCCAGAGAAAAACCAAGTCTGATGAAACCTCTTTGGCCTGAATGACAAGTCTCACGTCTGGTGGAAACCTTGCACCATCCCTACGGTGAAGCATGGTGGTGGCAGAATCATGCTGTGGTGTTGTTTTTCAGCGACAGGGACTGGGAGACTAGTCAGGATCGAGGGAAAGATGAATGGAGCCAAGTACAGAGAGAGATCCTTGATGAAATCCTGCTCCAGAGTGCTCAGGATCCATCACTGGGGTGAAGGTTCACCTTCCAACATGACAACAACCCTAAGCACACAGCCAAGACAATGCAAGAGTGGCTTCAGGACAAGTCTCCAAATGTCTTTGAGTGGCCCAGCCAGAGCCCAGACTTGAACCTGATCGAACATCTCTGGAAAGACCTGAAAATAGCTGTGCAGAGACGCTCCCCATGCAACCTGACAGCTTGAGAGAATCTGCAGAGAAGGATTGGGAGAAACTAACCAAATACAGGTGTACCAAGCTTGTAGCGTCATACACAAGGCTGTAATCTCTGCCAAAGGTGCTTCAACAAAGTACTGAGTAAAGGGTCTGAATGCTTATGTAAATGTTATATTTCCATTTTTTTATACATTTGCAAACATTTCTAAAAACTTTGTCATGGGTTTTGTCATTATGGGGTATTGTGTGTCGATTGATGATTAAAATAAATATTTAATCAATTTTATAATAAGCCTGTAACATAACAAAAGGGGAAAAAGTCAAGGGGTCTGAATACTTTCCAAATGCACTGTAGGTTGTGTCTTTATAGGGAAAAAATACACGTTTAAAACTGCCGACCAATTGATGGGTCGAAAGAACAGACAACTTTCGGTATACCAAACATTTTTTTTTAGTCGGGGACAGCCCTTATTGACTTCAAATAAAGAAAAACCACACTGAAGATTCAGCGCATTATTGTAAGGGAAGGTGAGAATGTGTCAATATCCAGTGGCAATGTCTGTGAGAGGGACAATGTTCTGGGTGTGTTGATTAAGACGTGGTGAACAACTCAAAAGTGAACATTCTTAGTGAACCCTCACTGCAGGTTTCTTTTCAGCAAACAAATTAATTGGGGTCTTTAGCTTTGATGTGCAGGCTTAGCGTTTGAACTGTCGACATTCACAGTGGCCACCACCAAACCATTGATACATAGTATATTTATTTCTGGGAGTCGGAGAGAGAGCTACGTTATCTGGCTACATAACATGTCTTTGTGCCTTTGCTACAAGCCAGGCCCACCTTTCTGCTCTATTAAACTAGCTATGTCAGATACGGTGATGCAGGGAATGAGAGAGACATGTTAATGGCTTACTTCCTTGGAAGTCAACAGGATAGCGATATTTCTCGAATTTTCCCTGTATCTGTACCCTGCAATGTAAGACACACCTTTCTGTTCAATTTAACTAAGCTTTGATATATAGTATGCAAGGCATGAGGTAATATTAACCTCTTACACCTATGGTGGCGCTATTTCATTTTTGGAAGAAAAACGTTCCTGTTTTAAACAAGATATTTTGTCACAAAAAGATGCTCGACTATGCATATAATTGCTACTGTTCGAAAGAAAACACTCTGACGTGTCCAGAAATACAAATATCTTCTCTGTGCGTGCCCTTTAACGTGAGCTTCAGGCAAAACCAAGATGACTTGGCATCCAGGAAATGACAAGGATTTTTGAGGCTCTGTCTTTCATGATCTCCTTATATGGCTGTGAACGCAAGAGGAATGAGTCTGCCCTTTCTGTCGTTTCCCCAAGGTGTCTGCAGCATTGTGACGTATTTGTAGGCAGATCATTGGAAGATTGACCATAAGAGACCACATTTACCACGTGTCCGCCCGGTGTCCTGCGCCGAAATTGGTGCGCAAAAGTCACCTGCCAGTATTTTTCCATGGGAGAAAAGAGAGAGAAGCAAGCTTCCACGAACTGCATGTCAATGAAGAGATATGTGAAAAAACACCTTGAGGATTGATTCCAAACAACGTTTGCCATGTTTCGGTCGATATTATGTAGTTAATCCGGAAAAAGTTTCACGTTGTAGGTGACTGCATTTTCGGTTCGTTTCGGTAGCCAGGCGCAATGTAGAAAACGGAACGATTTCTCCTACACACAGACGCTTTCAGGAAACACTGCGCATCTGGTATGTGGCTGGGAGTCTCCTCATTGAAAACATCAGAAGCTCTTCAAAGGTAAATGATTTTATTTATTTGGTTATCTGGCTTTTGTGAAAATGTTGCGTGCTACATGCTACACAAAATGCTATGCTAGCTTTGCATACTCTTACACAAATTAGTCAATTTCTATGGTTCAAAAGCATATTTTGAAAATCTGAGATGACAGTGTTGTTAAGAAAAGGCTAAGCTTGAGAGCAAACGCATTATTTTAATTTTATTTGCGATTTTCAGAAATCGTTAACGTTGCGTTATGCTAATGAGCCTGAGGCTTAGTCACAATCCCGGATCCGGGATGGGGAGTTTCAAGAGGTTAAAGCTGATCTGCCCACCCCAAAAAATAAAAAAGCCTTGAGGTATACAGTATATCGAGAGCTTGGGACTATAAGGATCTATCTGCAAAAAGATGAATTGGCTTTAAAGTTCCGAACCCTCATTGGTTCGAATGATGTCAGCAATTTTTATCTTGTATTCTTTTGAACTTAACAACATTAATTGGAGTATTAAGAGTATTATATAGGTAGAGAACATTGAACGGAACAAGGCTGTTAATAATTCAACTTTGGGAAAAATGCAGGTAGAACCCTATAGTCCCAAGCTCTTAATATGTTTCGGACTTATCCTTGTGAAGATCAGAATGTGTTTGGCATACCCCCCACCATCCTTTACACTTTAATGTTGGCATGTTTCAGATAAAATGCTTTTTTGATTTGCACATTTGGTACTTTTCTACAACAAAGGAAGTACAATGACACGGTCTAGAGCTATGCTATAGAATGAGTCACTGAATCATGTAAGAGAGAGAGCCTCGTGCCATACAGAGGAAATGTGAGCGGTAATACTGTATGTTGTCTGTTTTGGCATCACCATGACTGCAGTCAAACACCAGCCGGATGAATTTGTGTTCTACCGAAATGTCATATGTATTCAATTTACGTAACATTTCTGTTTGATTTCCCTGTGCAAATATATCATCTCTAAGTTGATTGAAGGCTTACTGAAAAAGGGGACATCTCAGCAGAGTCAAACAGACTTCAAAGTTTGGCTAAAGCTTACTTGCAAATATGGAGGTTGAAGATAAAAGTTAATATATTACCAGAAAAGTTTGTCATTGCTGCTCATAACATCAGTTATATTCAGTGCTTCATTTGTAACTCGGGGAACAAAAAGTGAGAGTGAGAGGGGGGTGACAGGAACGCATGAGAAAAAAGTGGCATAGAGCAGTAGAAGAGTACAGGCACTTACAGAAGTTGCACACAAGAGGAATATTTTTAGTATCCTAGGGTCCAGGAAAAATTGGGCCTTTTTATAAACACCTTTCATGCAATTCCACATAATTTTACATGACTGGTGACTTTGGCAAAACCTTTTTTAATACCGCACAAATGATCGAAATGGCAGGTTACTTTGACACTGACAAACTGAGAATATGAGATCAATAAAAACGACCTTGTCTTGAATCCATCATTAGCCCAGGCCTAGGTGTGTGGAGACAAATATTGTAGGCTACAATATGAGGAAATTATGGTCCTAAAAAACCCAATGATGCGCAGCTCACTCGCTGGTGATGGATGATGCGCTCGTGCCAAAATCCTTTCGCGCTCTTGTTTTTAGTAAAACAATATATCGAAGTTGATCAACTACTGTATTTTGGTAGCCTACAGCAGGAGCCATTTGCTATCCAACTTGTGATTTCCAATTTAGTTTTTTCACTGACATATTTGCCACGCATTCTCGACTGTAAGCTATTCATTGTTATTTTGCTACAATCCACAGCTAAGCTACTTTAAAAAATAATCTATTGATCCTCTGTGGCTAAATTATAGGCATTCTCATGGTGAAGTAGACAATTCTGCATTATTAAATTTATTTTTGAACAGACAGCATATTTGGAAAATGTATTTAAATCTATCAGTGGTGCTGCAGTTCCTTCAGAATCCTTTGCGCAATTTTATTAAGGAAATAAATGATATAGTGCAACGCTGAAAAGATGAGATGTAGGTTCATGTCTATCAGAGCAGATAGATCATATGAAGTGAATCTCATTCTAGTTATGTAAGAGATACTGGCGCGCTTCTCACACAGCCATGGACAAGTGTTGCAAACCAAGGTTACAATGTTGCTCAAACCCTAAACCAGGGCCGGCCCAACCCGAATCAACTCTTAGAATATTAAGCCTGGGCTGAAAATCTACTTTTCACATTGTTTTTTTTGTGGGGCAGGATAATTAATGAAGAGGCAACTCTAATGAACTTTGCTTCTGAAGCTAAGCAGGGTTGGTCCTGGTCAGTTCCTGGATGGGAGACCAGATGCTGCTGGAAGTGGTGTTGGAGGGCCAGTAGGAGGGACTCTTTCCTCTAGTCTAAAACAATATCCCAATGCTCCAGGGCACTGCCCTGTGTAGGGTGCCATCTTTCGGATGGGAGGTTAAATGTGTGTCCTGACTCTCAGGTCATTAAAGATCCCATGGCACTTATCGTAAGAGTAGGGGTGTTAACCCCGGTGTCCTGGCTAAAATCCCAATCTGGCCCTCAAACCATTACGGTCACCTAATAATCCCCATTCATCATTCATCCCCCTCCTCTCCCCTGTAACTATTCCCCAGGTCGTTGCTGCAAATGAGAACGTGTTCTCAGTCAACTTACCTGGTAAAATAACGGATAAATAAAAAAAGATTGCAATGTAAAAATTCTAACAAAAGCTAACAGTGAAAATTATTTTTCATGGCACGAGAGGTACCTGATCTGGTAAAATATGTTCCGGAACAAAACAGTCCAAAATGGAGAGGTGCCAGATCCTGTTCTGGCAGGACGGGGGTCAAATTAAGCACTGGTTATAGTACAAGGTGTGTACATGACAATGTTATTAACCCTGAATGGATTGTTGACTCTGAAATCAATTTGTCCTTCAAATTTACACCTCAGAAGTGTCGAAGTTGAGCTGTACTTACATTCCACTTGTAGATGCTCTGAAGGCCTACTACTGAGACTAAAAGCTTGGCCCATTACATTACTGAAGTTTGCATTGCTCCAAATATGCAGTTTCTCTTTTCTGCACTTTATGACTCTCAAATGAATGTAGAATCAATTGACTATGGAGTAAGTCCATGTAACCAAGGAGTTAGATTGAAAAGAAATGAGCGTTAACCGATGTATGACGTTTCACTGTAAAAAGTTGAGCAGATAGTATTGATGCACATACTGAGTTCAATTTGGTAATAGTAATTACTCTAACAACTCAATTCCACCACCCAGGTGCCGACGGACTGATGGGTGTTTACCTCTTCATGATTGGTGCCTACGACCTCAAGTTCCGCGGTGAGTACAACCGCCACGCCCAGGCCTGGATGGACAGCGTCCAGTGTCAGGTGATCGGCTCCCTCGCCATGCTCTCCACCGAGGTCTCTGTCCTCCTTCTCACTTACCTCACCCTGGAGAAGTACATCTGTATCGTCTACCCCTTCCGGTATTTAACCCCCGGCTGCCGGCGCACTGTCTCGATCCTTCTGAGCATCTGGTTTATTGGCTTCATCATCGCCTTCCTCCCCCTGGTATTCAAAGGATTGTTCAGGAACTTCTATGGTACCAACGGCGTGTGTTTTCCGTTACACTCAGAGCAGCCTGAGACAACGGGAGCGCAGGTGTACTCCATCGTCATCTTCCTGGGTGGGTGTCTTATCTAATTCAAGGTCAAATGAGTCTATTTCAAATGTCATTCTGAAATGACAATTGTTCCAATGGCTCTCTGCTGCTATTATTAGATGTAGCCTACATTTTTTTTTATAGATGTAGCCTACATTTTATTAGACATTTTATGCCCGTAGACGGAGGGTTGCTGCCTGGTTCAACTCCCAAGCCTGGCGACTGAACTGACAACAAGAAGGCTGCTGTTGTCAGAATCCGAACTACCGTATAAACTGATTGTACAAAACATTAGGAACACCTTCCTAATATTGAGTTGCACTGCCTTTTGCCCTCAGAACAGCCTCAATTTGTCGGAGCATGGACTACAAGGTGTCAGAAGCATTGGTGGTCCTCAATGCGTCCCACAGTTGTGTCAAGTTGGCTTGTCCTTTGGGTGGTAGACAATTCTTGAAAACACACAGGAAACTGTTGAGCGTGAAAAACCCAGCAACTTTGTAGTTCTTCACACACTCAAACCCATGAGCCTGGCACCTTACTACCCTGAGGAAGTTGGTGGGAGGAGCTATAGAGGACTGGCTCATTCTAATGGCTGGAATTAAATCAATGGAACGGAGTCAAACGTGGTTTCCATACATTTGATACCGTTCCATTAATTCCATTCCAGCCATTACAATGAGCCTGTCCTCCTATAGCTCCTCCCATCAGCCTTCTCTGCTACTACTATACCCCGTTCAAAGGCACTTCAATCTTTTGTCTTGCCCATTCAACCTCTGAATAGCACACACACACAATCCATGTCTCAATTGTCTCAAGGCTTAAAAATCTTTCTTTAACCTGTACCTCCCCTTTCTTATACTCAGATTGAAGTGGATTTAACAGGTGACATAAATAAGGGATCATAGCTTTCACCTGGATTCACTTGATCAGTCTGTCATGAAGGAGCAGGTGTTCCTAATGTTTTGTACACTCAGTGTATACTTCCATTGTGTCTTTGAGCAATTTGCCTCAGGGTTACTACACTGTAGGTGGCAGTGTTCCACTATCAGGCTTTCAATGAGGGGTTGGTGGAGAAGACAATTTTCCATTATCGAAAATGTCTTGTTATTGTTATCTGTTACAAAGGAACTACCACAAATGTATTGCTAAAACAAATGCATTGCTTTTGTCTCATTAAAGTAGCCACACTGGCTTTTATCCCATATGTGTAAAACTGCAGTAATTATTTGAATTGTGTTGTAAAAGCAATTTCATGTTTTACTCTGTATTATAATGGACCTACTATTATCTACAATTGAATAAATTCCAAGGAGCTGATTCATTTATTTTCCTCAACAGGCCTGAACCTGGTTGCATTCCTTATAATCGTACTGTCCTACGGGAGTATGTTCTACAACATCCAGAGGACAGGGACACAGACGACAAAATTTAGTAACCACATCAAAAAGGAGGTGACCATAGCCAAGAGGTTCTTTTCCATCGTCATCACCGACTCCCTTTGCTGGATACCCATATTTGTCCTCAAGATTCTATCACTGTTGCAGGTGGAAATTCCAGGTAGGGGTTTCAGTACTGTCATAATCTGACAATTTTTATAATTTCATACATTGTATTTGGAAACCCAGACAGGCTCAATTTGTAGCCTATAAAATGTATGTAAGCTACTATGCAGTGCCATCTTAAATCAACATATAATAATTTCAATTCGTCTCTTTTACAGATGTTATATTTGCATCATTCAGATTAGTTCCATAATCAATCCTATTTTCTGGTTGTAAATTGAATAGCAAACTTCCAGGCGGATGGGTGTTTGCGTGTTTACAAATGGACTGGCATCACAGAACACCTCCATCCATCATCTTCTCTTTCAGCCCACCAACCCACCTCACCCCTACTTTCTATGTATGTACTGTATACAGGAATGGAACTTTTGAGCACTAGCCCGCTGGGCTAGTAGAACATGATTTCAACAAGCCTGGGTAACATTAGGGTACACATTTGTTGCCGTGCAATATTTGAGAAGACACCATTTCACTGGCCTGACGGGCTAGTTCTCGCTTAATTTCCATCCCTGCCTGTATGTTATGCATATTGTCTACAGGGAGAATGGGATTACAAAAACCACATTTGCGTTGCTCATGTAGTAAATGGACAATATTGGAATCTTCTTCCCGAATAGGAACCATCAGCTCCTGGGTGGTGATCTTCATTCTGCCCATCAACAGCGCCCTCAACCCCATCCTGTACACCCTGACCACACGGCCATTCAAAGAGACCATCCTCCAGGTGTGGGCCAACTACAGGCAGAGGAGACCTCTGATGAGCAATCACACAGCCCACCAACCCTCATTCACATTGCAGGAGATGTGGCCTCTCCAAGAAAACAGCCAGACCCTGACTTCGCCTGGCGACTACCTGGCGAATCCCTCAAAAATATCCTGCACATCTCAGCTACTGCCCATGGAAAGAACAAACGGTGTATAATGCCCTTGGGTTTCAACAATTCATGTGGGTTCATGTGAATGGTACGTTTACAGCATGTTGACGGTTGTAGAGTCAATTAACATTTTGCACTGTGATTTGTACAGACAAAGGATCTCATTGTACACGTTGGACTATGTGCAATTCTACTCTGCTGATGCTTAGACTTTGGCTTTGTGAATGCCTGCGGTTTGATGTGATTATTAACATACTTATTCCTAAAAACATAAATCACACCCATCAGCATTCATTTCGGTATAGTAGATTGCTCCTGATGTACTGGAGCCTACAGACTGTGTACAGTATTGTATAGAATAAAGCAATCGCTGTCATTCTCTGTTCTAGACTGGGATTTGTCATGTATAGTACCAGTCAAAAGTTTGAACACCTACTCGTTCAAGGGTTTTTCTTTATTCTTACAATTTTCTACATTGTGAAATAATAGTGAAGACATCAAAACTATGAAATAACACATATGGTATCATGTAGTAACAAAAAAAGTGTTATATCAAAATATATTTTACATTCTTCAAAGTAGCCACCCTTTGCCTTGATGACAGCTTTGCACACTCTGGCTTCCGCCTACAAGCCCTTTTAAAATGTGTAATAAATCCATGTAATATAGCCTATACCTTCACAAAAGGTATGTATTTTAGACAGGTCTCATGAAACATGATATGAAGAAAATCCAGTCTTTTTCAGAAGAAAATAATAGCATACTCTGAGTTGTCCTGATGTGGCTATGCCAAATGGCTGTGGGCTACACTAGTTGATTTAAGAGACAATAGTATGAAGAATACAATAGAACAACGCTGAATAAAATATAAATATTTTCTCCAAACGATTTGAGGGAGTGAGCACATGCGGCTATTCTGTGTTGAGTGGTTAACAAAGAAATAAGTACTCCTATATGCTTAATTTAGAGTTATTAATGTAACTTTAGTTGTTCTACAAACGTTTGGCTATATGTTTGGATTTTTAATACATTGTAAGGCCGCATGATGAAAGTCACTTGAAAGGCATGAGCTCTGCTTTGTTTTTACGAAGGTTGTACACAAGCCAATGGTCTCTCATTCACAATTTGACAAGCACTTGATAATGCCTGGAATTTCACAGCAGCATCCCCTTTGTGGCCATATGCACCCTAAAAAAAATGCTTTTTGCGGCCCTGGGTGCTGTGTTATGCCCATCTCCCTGAGTGTACACGGCTTTCCGTCACGTGATCGGGTCTTTCTCACTGGCTACAAGTTAAGAAACACACATCGGGGACGCAACTGCATGCGTCCTTATCCAATTCCAAGGAACATATTGAAGATATTGGATGTCCACATTTACTTTGTCAGCCAACAAGATGAGTAGGCCTAACGAACAGCAAAAGCACCAGCAAATGCCAATCTACTATCCCCCATAGTACAAAGGTTGACCTATTCCATTCTGTGCGAGAAATAAATATTCCAAACCGTCTGGGACAGTTGTGGGATGCGAAATATCCCAAATTAATACAACCACTAGCATCAAAAAGCCTTTTGATGCAATGTGGCTGATGCAACAGATCAGAACGTTTATAGCTTAAAATGTTGATAAACTATTAGGCTATTTCTTCACATTATAAGCGCAGCAATGCACACATGGCAGTAGGCTATAAGCGTGAATGTTGCACTAGCGGAAAACACCATTATCAAAAGTGACTGCAAATGCAATTATGCATGTAATGCTTTTATTATAAAAAGTGAATTTCTATGGTGAAAATCTTCTTCCCTAAACTTGAAACTCACCCACTGCTTATATAAGCTAGTTAGGCTCCACACCCCTTGTAATCGGCTTAATGTGCTTACTTTTAAGACGTTTTTTTGGCCGCTATAGTTGGGATACAAACCTTATCAAAACATATAGGCCTATGGGCTAAGCTACATGTGGTGTGCGACAAAGTCGCCAAAAAAGGCAGTTACTTTTGCATTCACAAGTGATAACATATAATTCACAAGTGACAGGCTAATATTGTCACCCATCAGACTATACTTGATTTAATATACTAAATATATAAATATACTAAATAATATGTGAAACCTTTGCTTTGATTTAGAATGGACCATCATCATGCACCTGTATCAAAACGGGCAGCGGGAAAGAATACATGTCATCAATGCACTTAAATAGCAAATGGAGGACGTTTTATTTTTTGGGGGGTTTATTTTCATGCCAGTCAGGTAGGTTATACTCCGGTTGTAAATAAAGTTGAGAAATAAATATAGTAAGCCTATAGAAAGCTGAAGGGATCTTCTTTTAATTAGTGGCCATCACTCGGTTTTCTCCTGCAATGGCATAGCCTATAGAAATGTTGCGCAACATGAGCTCATGGGCTTTCATGTAGTGTTTGATTAGATTTTTATAGAAGATATTTGCATTGATATCAGAGTGATTAGAGAGACAATAGAATGCCGAGTACTAGGCAGTTAGCATGTTTGGTAGGCTACTAATGACCAGCAGCAGCACCAGAGCTTGGAGAAGCCTAATTACCGTGACTAAAACGGTCATGTGGAATTTGACTGCCTTCAGGACTCATGACCGCTGGTGTGGCGGTAATACGGTCACCGCAACAGTCCTAGGTTCACCTTCCAACTACACTGCTCAAAAAAATAAAGGGAACACTTAAACAACACAATGTAACTCCAAGTCAATCACACTTCTGTGAAATCAAACTGTCCACTTAGGAAGCAACACTGATTGTCAATACATTTCACATGCTGTTGTGCAAATGGAATAGACAACAGGTGGAAATTATAGGCAATTAGAAAGACACCCCCAATAAAGGAGTGATTCTGCAGGTGGTGACCACAGACCACTTCTCAGTTCCTATGCTTCCTGGCTGATGTTTTGGTCACTTTTGAATGCTGGCGGTGCTTTCACTCTAGTGGTAGCATGAGACGGAGTCTACAACCCACACAAGTGGCTCAGGTAGTGCAGCTCATCCAGGGATGGCACATCAATGCGAGCTGTGGCAAGAAGGTTTGCTGTGTCTGTCAGCGTAGTGTCCAGAGCATGGAGGCGCTACCATGAGACAGGCCAGTACATCAGGAGACATGGAGGAGGCCGTAGGAGGGCAACAACCCAGCAGCAGGACCCCTACCTCCGCCTTTGTGCAAGGAGGAGCAGGAGGAGCACTGCCAGAGCCCTGCAAAATGACCTCCAGCAGGCCACAAATGTGCATGTGTCTGCTCAAACGGGCAGAAACAGACTCCATGAGGGTGGTATGAGGGCCCGACGTCCACAGGTGGGGGTTGTGCTTACAGCCCAACACCGTGCAGGACGTTTGGCATTTGCCAGAGAACACCAAGATTGGCAAATTCGCCACTGTCGCCCTGTGCTCTTCACAGATGAAAGCAGGTTCACAGTGAGCACATGTGACAGACGTGACAGTCTGGAGATGCCGTGGAGAACGTTCTGCTGCCTGCAACATCCTCCAGCATGACCGGTTTGGCGGTGGGTCAGTCATGGTGTGGGTGGCATTTCTTTGGGGGACGCACAACCCTCCATGTGCTCGCCAGAGGTAGCCTGACTGCCATTAGGTACCGAGATGAGATCCTCAGACCCCTTGTGAGACCATATGCTGGTGCGGTTGGCCCTGGGCTCCTCCTAATGCAAGACAATGCTAGACTTCATGTGGCTGGAGTGTGTCAGCAGTTCCTGCAAGAGGAAGGCATTGATGCTATGGACTGGCCCGCCCGTTCCCCAGACCTGAAACCAATTGAGCACATCTGGGACATCATGTCTCGCTCCATCCACCAACGCCACGTTGCACCACAGACTGTCAAGGAGTTGGCGGATGCTTTAGTCCAGGTCTGGGAGGAGATCCCTCAGGAGACCATCCGCCACCTCATCAGGCGTTGTAGGGAGGTCATACAGGCAAGTGGAGGCCACACACACTACTGAGCCTCATTTTGACTTGTTTTAAGGACATTACATCAAAGTTGGATCAGCCTGTAGTGTGGTTTTCCACTTTAATTTTGAGTGTGACTCCAAATCCAGACCTCCATGGGTTGATAAATTTGATTTCCATTGATAATTTTTGAGTGAATTTGTTGTCAGCACATTCAACTATGTAAAGAAAAAAGTATTTAATAAGAATAATTCATTCATTCAGATCTAAGATGTGTTATTTTAGTGTTCCCTTTATTGTTTTGAGCAGTGTATTTAATCCATTTTAGAATAAGGCTGGCATGTAAAAAAAAATATGGAAAAAGTCAAGGGGTCTGAATACTTTTCGAATGCACTGTAATGATGAAGTCATCTATGAGAGGAGCAGTGAACTGCTAAAGAATTCATGTTTCTCATTTTAAGGTACAGGCTATGCAGACTGCAGGTGACTTGTATTTGCCATTGTAACACAAAAGATATCCCTTGTTCCAAAGATGGTTGACCTTGGTTTTCTGACCATCTTTGATGACAACAGGAGGCTAGAAATGACAGGATGTTCAAAGGTGTCAATTTATAGTTGCTGATAACAGTGTCATTCATTCTTTGTAAGGAAGGATGAGCTATTGTAATATTTTCACTGTTTCTCCCACACTTTACAATATGTGTGTTATCATTCAATATTTTATTTGTAGTAATTATATGTATAAAAAAAACAACTGATACCAGAGTTGAGTGGTCTTAAAATATTTCTGATGTATTGATTTAGTGGATATTATTTTGCAGACATATTGTTTGATTTTTGCTGAGGATGTATTTTCATGAACTACATGACTCTTTGGTGCTATTTTCACAAGTACAGTACCAGTCAAAAGTTTGGAAACCTACTCATTCGAGTTTTTTTTGGTTATATTTTCTACATTGTAGAAATGTGGAATCATGTAGTAAGCAAAAAAAGTGTTAAACAAATTTGAGATTTGAGATACTTCAAAGTAGCCACCTTTTGCCTTGATGACAGCTTTGTATACTCTTGGCATTCTCTCAACCAGCTTCACCTGGAATGCTTTTCCAACAGTTCTGAATGAGTTCCCACATATGCGGAGCACTTGTTGGCTGCTTTTCCTTCACTCTGCGGTCCAACTCATCCCAAACCATCTCAATTGGGTTGAGGTCAGGTGATTGTGGATGCCAGGTCATCTGATGCTGCACTCCATCACTCTCCTTGGTCAAATAGCCTAAACACAGCCTGGAGGTGTGTTGGGTCATTGTTCTGTTGAAAAACAAATGATATTCCCACTAAGCACAAACCAGATTGGATGGCGTATCGCTGCAGAATGCTGTGGTAGCCATGTTGGTTAAGTCTGTCTTGAATTCTAAATAAATCACAGACAGTATCACTAGCAAAGCACCATCACAAGTCCTCCTCCACAACTACTCCTCCATGCTTCACGTTGGGAACCACACATGCGTTCACCTACTCTGTGTCTCACAAAGACATGGCATCTGGAACCAAAAATCTCAAATCTGGACTCAGACAGATTTACAATGGTCTAATGTCCATTGCTCATGTTTCTTAGCCCAAGCAAGTCTCATATTCTTATTGGTGTCCTTTAGTAGTGGTTTATTTGCAGCAATTCGACCATGAAGGCCTGATTTCACGCTGTCTCCTCTGAACAGTTGATGTTGAGATGTGTCTGTTACTTGAACTCTGTGAAGCATTTATTTGGGCTGCAATTTCTGAGGCTGGTAACTATGAACTTATCCTCTGCAGCATAGGTAACTCTGAGTCTTCTTTTCCTGTGGTGGTCCTCATGAGAGCCAGTTTCATCATCGCGCTTGATGGTTTTTGCAACTGCACTTGAAGAGACTTTCGAAGTTCTTGAATTATCTGGATTGACTGACCTGCATGTCTTAATAAATCCTCTTAAGGATCTGAACTTTTTCCCCTCCCAATTTTAGCCTAAAATGACCCAAATCGGACTGCCTGGAGCTCACGACCTGAAGCAAGGATATGCATATTCTTGATAAGGAAACACTTTAAAGTTTGTGTAAATGTGAAATGTATGTAGGACAACATAACACATTAGATCTGGTAATAAGATAATTTGAACAAAAAAAAGTTCTCATCTTTGAAATGCAAGAGAAAGGCCAAAACATAATATTGCAGTTTCGGCGCAACTTTGGCCACTAGATGGCATCAGTGTTTGTGCAAAGTTTCAGATTGATCCAGTGAAGCATTGCAATACTGGACAATATGTATTATCAAGTCTGCCCAAATGTGGTCGAATTGGTCAGTTGATACATTTTCAAGTACATAACATACAAAAATTATATGGTCATATTTTTTTTAGTTTACACACTCCCAAAATGTCAAACATGATGGATCATTAGCTTACACACTAAT
This sequence comes from Oncorhynchus masou masou, assembly GCF_036934945.1. Taxonomy (NCBI): domain Eukaryota; kingdom Metazoa; phylum Chordata; class Actinopteri; order Salmoniformes; family Salmonidae; genus Oncorhynchus; species Oncorhynchus masou. The sequence continues at coordinate 44,946,357 of NC_088220.1, read as the reverse complement.
TTTTACAGATCTAGATGGCCAGGTGGGGAGGGAGACAGAGACAGCAGGGGTTCCAACTGTAGAACCCAGTACCTACATTTTAATATAAAAATGGATTTTATCAAACAAAACTATGCTACATTTTATCCCTGGGACCCTAAGGATAACAAATCAGAGCAAGATTACTGAATGTAAGTACATGATTTACCTTCAGAGGTGAATGTACCAAACCAGTTGCCGTGATAAAAATGTGTTGTGGTCTCTCCTCAAACAATAGCATGATATTGTTTCACTGTAATAGCTACTGTAAATTGGTCAGTACAGTGAGATTAAGAAGAATTTAAGCTTTCTGCCCATATAAGACATGTCAATGTCCTGGGAAATGTTATTGTTACTTACAACGTCATGCTAATCACATTAGCTCAACCATCCCGGTATAGGGACACCAATCCCGTAAAGGACTTTTTTAATGATGGACTTTTTCTCTTTACTTATTTGAGTTGTTCTTACCATAATATGTAATTGGTCTTTTACCAAATAGGGCTATCTTCTGTATACCACCCCTACCTTGTCACTGCACAACTGATTGGCTCAAACACAAACACATAAAGAAGGAAAGAAATTTCACAAATGACCTTTTAACAAGGCACACCTGTTAATTGAAATGCATTCTAGGTGACTACCTCATGAACTGGTTGAGAGAATGCCAAGAGTGTGCAAAGCTGTCAAGACAAAGGGTGGCTACTTGGATGGAAGAATCTCAAATATATTTTGATTTATTTTAACACGTTTTTGGTGACTACATGATTCCATATGTGTTTTTTCATAGTTTTGAAATATTCACTATTATTCTACAATGTAGAAAATAGTAAAAAGTAAAAAAGAAAAACCCTGGAATGAGTAGGTGTGTCCAAACTTTGACTGGTACTGTATGTGGTGAGTTTTTGAAACTCCTAGTACAAAACTTCAAACTGGAACACGTAACGCAGCAAGTCTTACATTAAAAACTTTTATTGTGCATTTAATTGTTTAGAGACGTCTTTCACCACACGACCTTTGGCCCATATATGTTTACTGTAAAATACCATGAGAACATTGATTTAACCCTTTGACACGCATTTCTGATCATTGTTGAGTGGTCCCTGAAGCGTACAATCTCAAATATGTGATTGGAACAGTAGCAACCGAACAAACGTATTATGCAACAAACGCATCTTATACAGCATTGTTGTCTGCACAGCATCTAAATATTTTTGTACGGATGGAAAATAAAGGTCTTAAACTTTATTCCTCAATTGTACCTTTTATTGTAAAAGATAAATGCTAACTTCATCATCCAAGCATCACATGGAACACATCCACAGTCAAACTCATTCCATAAACCAGTCTAAATAACAGGTTGAGCTGACAAAAAAAAAAACATAAGTTAGCGACCTGACAGGTAGACTAGTTTACAACGCACCACATCTCTGGTGAGCACAAGAAACTAATATAATGTTGTTTAGAAGATAAATTTGCGTCAGCAAAGCTAACAGCAACTAAATTCTATATGCTGGCAGCCATGTTTGTTTATGTTTGACCTGCCGAAAACTCCCTAATCCCAGAATGCCATTCACTATAAGACACAAATAAACAAAGTCAAAGATGGCTGCGCTCATTGCCTGAAAAATATATACTTAGTTTAGCCAATTTTCAGCATATTACAAATCGTTGATGTACTTGTTACAGTGTATAGAAGAACCGGAGCACATGACTTGACAAGTAGTTTACCATTTGACAAATCCCAAAGCAAAAAAATATATATATAAAAAAAATCACCTCACACCAAATACAAGCCTACTGCCTAACCTAACTGTAGTGTGAAAGCTAAACAGGGATGAAACCATTTTAGGGGGGTTCATTTCATTTGTGTGTGGGGGGGGGGTTTAAGTCCATTGGGGGTCAAAATGGGGGACGGTATCATGGGGTGATATGTTGCAGGAAATATTACTATTTATTTTATTTAACTAGGCAAGTCAGTTAACAACAAATTCTTATTTATAATGACGGCCTACCTATGATGGGGGATTTATCAACAAATGGGGAACAAACACAAGAGTTTATACGTTAAATACATTTTTTTTAAACTGGAAAGGGAGGGTCTGAGCTGGCAACCCTGAGATACCTAAGTTGTTCTCATCCAAGGCCTTGGGAGGGTGGTACGCTCAAGGGGGTGGCGATCATACACCTTCCACGTGTATTGTAATCATGTATTGTAGTGGTCCTGTGTGGCTTAATTAGTAGGAGCATGGCACTAGCAACCCCAGAGTGGTGGATCGCTAGTGTCAGAATTACCACTCTGGGCTCCCATACAAAAATGTGTAGACTCCCTGTTGTCACTTTGGATAAAAACACCTGTTACGTAAATGCCATATAATACAGTATTACAAGTATGATATTGGCCAACAATTTTTGTAAAGCTTTACATAGCATCAAGCTTGGAAATAAAAAACTATGAATGATTTGTTTGCTTTCTAGATGTAACGTGAGCAATGTAATATTTTCTATCATTCTTGTTATATTATCCTTTTCAATGTGTATAAAAAAATGTTTCTAGATGAGTAAAAACATTGAAACCTGCATTATGAGTCAATATATAAAATACTGTACATGGCTCTGGGTCAATTGAGTACCATAGTATGAGTAATAGTCATAAGACCTAGCAGTAAAACTCTGAAATGGTTCCAATCGTTTTTCCACCATTCATTTTTCAGTAGTGGATTTTAGAACTACTTCATATATGCCCTGTTTGTGTAGGCTTTCTTTGGCATGACGTTTTGATAACTGCGGAAATCTCTCTTAGACAAGATAACCTTTATCAATATATTCGCCTGTACCCACCAAAAACGAAATTAGTTGCCAATGTGGCTATCATACAGAACTACACATCCTGTCATAAGCTTTGATGTCATTCTTCAAGACGCAGGGTAGGAGAAACCTCCACATTTCTCCATTTGATCATTTTCTGATCTCTGTAAGCGAGAGATGTCGCTGGAGCTGTGTGATAAGGCAAGTAAGTCCTGTCTGCTAGCTTCTAATGTTACCGGCCTCAGACTGGACTTTGAAGGTGGTGGCATCAAGTGATTTTTGGCACATTCTTTATTCTCTAATATGATTTTTAAATTAAATTCTCTCATTTCAAATATTTGGTTATCAATTACATTTAAATTGATTGAGAGTGGTGTAATGTACTTAAGTAGTACTTTGAAGTATTTTTACTTAAGGTTGTTTTTTGGGGTATCTTTACTATTTATATTTTTGAAAACTTTACTCCATACATTTTCCCTGACATCCAAAAGTACTAGTTGCAATTTGAATGCTTGTCTGGTTATCTAATTCAAACACTTATCAAGAGATCATCTAAGGTCATCCATACGGCCTCTGATCTGGCGGACTCACTAAACACATGCTTTGTTTGTAAATTATGTCCGAGTGCTGGAGTGTCCCCCTGGCTATCTGTAAATACATTTTTTTTTAACTATGAAAAAGGTGCCGCCTGGTTTGCTTTATAACATTTTAAATGATTGATTTATGCTTTTACTTTTGATAGTGAAGTATATTTACAACCAAATAATTCAATTTTAATGGGTGACTTTCACTTGAATCATCTTCTATTAACATAGCTTTCTTTACTTTTACTCAAGTATGACAATTGGGTACTTTTTACACCACTGTGGATTGATAAGTGATGACAAAACATTCATCCACATACAAGTGGACACATTAACTTGAAACAAATGCAATTTACCTACAGTAGATTCCCTCATTCACAATCGAAACACTTATGGATAAAGATAAACAACTGACGTGTCTGTATATTGCTACACATGCAGAAAACAGATAAGCATTACATTCAGCTTCAAAACAGTGGTGCAACCATGGCATTGTCTATCTCTCTCGCACCCGCACTGCCTATACTAAAGTCCGTTGATACAGGCAGGAAGCACAATTTTACATAAGACTAATAACACGTAAAACCAACTTAGAAACTTCAAATAAATTGATTATTTGCGAAATTACTATTAGGAAATCATGTACATTTACTCAGAAAACCAACGTCTCTATGTGACTTGTAAAATAGTTTGCACCACAGCTAGCATAAAAGCTAACATACACTCATTAATTCTGTCACGTTTTTCACTCACTCAGTTTGATACAAAAATAACACATACAACTTTCAAACATGATAATCCCTTTACTGGTTTGTCATCCAGCATGTTATGATGTTATGATGTTCTTTCGATATTCAAATGTGCTGTTACATACCTGTAGTGATAAGAAACGGGCACAAAAATTAGTCTTTACAGTTCTGGCACTTTTTTTATTCTAAGGAAATTATGTGCGCTTGGTCAGAACTTGTTGCTTTCCTCACTGCCACAGTGAAACAGCGCCATCTATTGGACTGATGGGCTAAATACTGCTAAAGCGTGTAGAAAAGAGTTGGGTTTTTTAACATTTATTTAACTAGGCAAGTCACTTAATTAAGAACAAATTCTTATTTGTTCTTACAATGACGGCCTACCGGGGTACAGTGTGTTCACTGCCTTGTTCAGGGGCAGAATGACACATTTTTACATAGTCAGCTCAGGGATTCAATCCAGCAACCTTTCGATTACTGGCCCAAAGTTTATTAATAAGACACATACAATTTGGTTTTTAAAAAATTAGGGGGTGTCTATTTTGTGTGACAGTTTTTCAACCTATTACACTAACAAGCTATTTTGGTTAGATCAAATATTTGTGGTTAGCTAGAAACTCATGAAAATGAGTTGGGATGCACAATATATTGGTAAGCATATCAGAATCGGTCGATATTATCTAAAAATGCCAACATCGGCCCAATGTCTAGTTTAACGCTGTGCGCAAAACTGATGTCAAAGCTGACGCTATACATGCAACACAGCATTCCTAAACACAATTTCTGCTGTGGGGATCTATTTAGAAGTTTCAAACGAAGATAACAAAAAGGCCATATGCAACGTTTGTGCTCCTATTATTTCCAGAGGGGAGAAAGTGAAATCATTCAATACCACAAACCTAATTACTCATTTGAAAATGCATCATCCCCAGATGTTCAGCGAATACTCAGGACAAAAGCAGAAAAAACTAAACACATACTTCCAACAACTAAACAAGTTCAAGTCGAGCAGTCATTTGAAAGAGGAAAAACATTTCAGTGAGACAACTCAAAGGTGAAATCCATTAATGCCAAGATAATGGAATTCATTGAGCTTGACAATCAACCGTTCTCTGTCGTGGATGATGTTGGCTTTCGACTGGTCAAGCACCTCGAGCCCCGGTACATACTACCAAGTAGGGGCTATTTTTCAGATGTTGCACTACTGGAGTTACACAGTATTGTTGAAACTCACATTAATTAGCTACTTGATATGGGCGTCACTGCTATTAGCTTCACGACTGACATTTGAACCAGAGATGTCAGCCCAATGAGCATGCTGAGTCTGACAGCACAGTGGGTCGACGAGGATTTCGTAATGAGGAAAGCCGTATTGCATGCTCAAGAATGTGCTGGTTCTCATACCGTTTCTGCCATTTCAATGGCATTTGAGAACATGTTTGAAACATGAACACTCCTAGCTCCATTCGAACAACTGACTTAGGAAATAAGCTCATCAACTGCGTCTGCAGCAGACGTGATATCCTCCGTCATGGCACTTGAAAGACCTGCTCAACAAAACTGTCAAAACAGACCGTGGGGTTAAAACTTGCAAAAGTACTCTACTAGAGGCTGTGAACAAGTTATTTGGTTGCATTCTTTGCTGTGTCGCCGCCATGCTCGATGCTAGATACAAGGGCTGCTACTTTGATGCAGACAGGGTTTAACTGAAATGTGACACAGCTGAACAATATGGAAACGTACACAGTGACAGTGCACACGGAAGAGGACCCACGACAGAAGAGACCATGGACAGAGAGCTGAAACTTCACTGCTTGACATGTATGATCAAATCCTGGTTGAGATTGAAATGACTGAACAAATGAACAACGAAACAGCACAGCAAGTAAGTGAAAGAAATAGGTTTTGATTATGTTTTACTGGTAATGGGGACATACGTAAATGCCAACAAAATAACATTTTGGTCAGTGTCTGTTTCAACTATTTAACTGTACTAGAATAGTTAAAAGGCCCTACAAATTTTAATAGCGGTTATCGGTATCTGTTTTTTTTGGCAAGGAAAATCAGATATCGGCCAAAAATGTCATGTCGGTGCATCCCTAAAAATTTGCTAGATAACCGCCGACTGTAGTTACGTGTGCAAAGGATGTTCCTTATAAGTAAAAAACAACAACAACAAAAAACAGCATAGGCTAGCATAATGACTGTTGTGACCTATTATTATTGACAAGTCCTTTGTGAACTAGCCAGCTAGTTAACTTTAGCTCACAGTTTGTAGACATACTTTTTCACGTGGTGACATGCTAGCCCACCAAAGCAAGGATATATCCAGCTATATATTGCCTGGTGGGCTAGCTGGTTAGGCACCTTGGTTGCCTAGTTGGCTACATTAGCTAAAGTTAACTAGCTAACGTTGCACCGTATCTCACTGTCGTGTAGTCTGACTTTCCCAACAGGCGATGGATGACATGTTAGCGAAAACATTAAATATCCCTGCCCTGGTGGACTAGTTAGCATGTCATCACCACTGTGGTCTGGGGAAAAGTCTGACTACACGAACGATGAGCTAACGTAACTAGCTAGTTAAACTTTCACTAAATATCCTGGTGGGCTAACATTAGCTAGCATGTCAAAAGTGTGACTACGCGAACGGTGAGCTAACGTTAACTATCTGGCCAGCTCGCTCACAAAGGACGTGTGGGCTCAATGTTTTCCCATACATAACACAAACGGTTTTGTTCCATTAGTGCATCTGTTGGACATGACTGATCAAATGGCCTGTGGAGTCAGGGATGGAAATTAAGCTAGCCCGAGGCTAGTACTTTTCAGACTGGGCTAGTGGTCAATGTACCAAACTATCCTAACAGCAGTGAAATGTCTAGTATAAAATGTGCCAAACTAGTCTGACACAGAAGTGAAATTTTGCCTTTACAAACATCGCATGCCACAGATATAGGACCTACATGCTAGTAGAAATCATGGTCTGCTGGCCATTACCCCAAATCCTTATGTTCCATCCCTGCATCTCAGTCCAGATGATCCCCCTACTACTGTTGGTCCTCAGTGACCTCACGGCTGAGGGATTTAACCTTCCTCTTGAGAATTACAATCAGACGTACAGTCTTATAGCTCATAGCAATACTTCACCTCTTCAGGAAAATAGTACCCTAGACTGTCCTGATCATCTAGTTGAGCATTCCAGATAATTCCTCCATCCCAGCAGAAATGTTCTATCCACATAGTAGGATTTTAGATGTGCAGCTAGATCAAAACCCAGTCTATTTTACCGTTACTATAGTCAAGTCTGGGGGTTATGGTATTTTAATATAGATGTTACCATTTTAGTAATTATTTTAGCTAGCTACTTTCAGGTGGGCGGACTGGAAACCCAGTGACAACACACTGGTCTGCAGCTGCCATTTTCTGTTGGGAAAGATAAATGGCCCAGTATTTACCAGAAAAAAGGTAGCTCATCCCCCATGGCAGAAGAGGAAGATCCAGACTGTTGATTGGGAAACAAGAACAAACAATGAGGTGTGACAATTGGGTGTTGAAGGACCATTTGTCACATTGTATTATGATAAACAAACACACCCTGGACAATGTGTTTTCTGTCCAGATAAAGATGGGGATACAGCATTGAAAAATACCTAACACTGACCAAATGCCTCCGTTTTCCAGTCCAACAGGAGTGTATCCCTCAGACAATCCGGTGCATGGACATCTTGTACCAGTTGTACGAGTTGTACGAGCATCTAGTTGTGGAGACTACAGCTGATCGAGCCTGTGGACGGACAGGTCAGTAACTCAAATACGACGCAATATTGTGTAAAACATTGAATTTGTAGATGCATCGGAATGTTGACTTCATGTCCCATTTCCCCCATATTTTAGACATGAGGCGTGACATGCAGAACATCAAGCTCACCCCATGAGAAGCAGTGCATGATCAACGCCAGGAGATCTGCTGGAAGTGATGTACTCGCTCACTCACTCTGGGGGTAAGACATCATTTAAACATCACAGAAATATATTCCCACTGTGCCCATGATAAAATGCAATGTCAACTGTTTTACTATTGAATGAAACTGAGGAGATGCATTCAGACCAGCCTGTGATTGAACTTAAGTTAACTATATTACTTTAGTTGGCTGCTGTGAGCAAAACTTGAATATAATATAACCTATTCTAGGAACCTTTTGTTTGTGTATGATCTTTATTCATTGTTCACTTGTTTTTCAACAATGTCAGGTTCAGGCAGGGATGACTGGGACCTTCATCAAGACACAGGGGTAAAAAATAATTTGAACGTCACATATAAATTCCCACTGTGCCCATGATAAAGTTAACCACGTAAATGTATTTGTATGTAATATAACCTATTATGGGAGCCTAGTGGGTTTGTATGAACTGTGTGGAATATGAGTCTGTCAGAGGTTGTCATGCTGGATGGGGATGATGGTCCACACAACAAAGAAGTAGGTGTCCCTTCCAGTGATGAGGATCTGACCTTGGACCTGGTACCAGTAAGAATGGTCTTTACGGAGCTGGTAAGATCCTACCTCCTTGATATAGAAATCCTTCAACTTCACTGCCTCTTCAGTGGTAAGATCCCTTGCAGCATAGGGACACTTGACCTCCACCACTGCTGTGGTGCCCACCAGGCCATCCGGTGAGGCACCCAGGATCCCAGACTCCATGACCCAAAGCCTTGACTCCTGCAGATGCATCCCTGTAGCCATTTTTAATGCCCTTGTCTTTGATATCTATGCCCCACTTTACAGACAACAACCCATCCAACGACTGTGATCGGAGGACCCTTTTTAGCAGCAACAGAGTAACGGGCTTGGCCCTAACCACTGCTCCATAACTGCTGGCCGTCAACCTCCCTCTCCTCATGGTGTGCCAGTTGGGGTTGGTGCGCTATCCAACTTGGTGCGCTGGGTTTGGTGCGCTGCCGTAAAGCCTCCTGCTGCTCCACCGACAGCGCCATGCCAGCCAGGATGCCTGCAAGCCCCAGGTCCCCTTGCTTCTAAACTATGTCCGGTACAGACAGGGATGACAGAAAGGGTAGCGGTTGTTCTGGCTCAGGTTCATGGAGATATGCCATTCCATTGAACTTGCCCTGGAGACGGTTCCTTAGCCACTGAAGATCGTCCTCTGTGGGATCCCCTGGACAGAGGGTTGCAGTCTTCGGCCGGGTACAGATCCGCCACTAACTGCACCTAGTTGTGCACGGCTGGCTTAGGCTATATGGCTACACTTACGAGATCCACGGAGGCATTCGCATGGGGTAGAGAGAATCCCCTGGTCACCTATAGACACCTGCCAAGAGGAAGGATGTTAAGTGCCACGTCTTTCAATGCATGACTTTGAACACCTTTAAATTAATTTGTTATAAGAAATGTGCTATATAAATAAAGTTTGATTCGATTGATGACATTACAGCTGTTTAATATTTCATAAACTGTAATTTTTCGAGGACAAGTGCAGTTTTTCCATAAATGTGTAATTAATAACTTGGGATTTTATTACTTGACATGTAAATCATAAAATGGGAAGCATACTATAAATCAAGACTGTAAATAAATAAATAATGTGCCTTTGAAGATTTGTCTCTGGTCATGCAAGTACAATACAGGCTCGATTTCTAAACAAAGTCAATTCTGAATGTCAATAGATTTTTAGATTCATTCTCATCAATGACAACATTCTAGAACTGAGTTATCACTCACCTAAATCTGGTATCCGGGGTAATCTGGTTAATGATTATATAGTTCATTAAGTGGCTCTTTCCTTGTAGAATGTTGACAGCTGTATAGAACACATTATATTGCTAATACGCTCAAACTTAACTTAATAGATAAACTCCCCGACACAGGATAAACTTTATCCCTCATGCTGGCCCTGACCAAACCAGTAAATTGCACCTCACAATAGCTGCACTTGTCCACATTGCCAGATTTATAGTGGTCTTTGTTGCAGTATGATATGTTGGATAAAAGGAATAAAGACAGACATCAATGTCAGGTTCAATAGCCTTGTTTGTGCATTGTACAAATCCCTACACCTGGAGTCCGGGCAACAGTCCGGCTAGTCGATTACCTATCAACTCGACTCCGTAACATCATCCTTTTCAATAGTGGCTGCCCTTGAGCCCAGCCAGTAACTCGTGCTGCTTACGTTGGTATATCTCAGGCGCCACTGAGACACCAAACGGGAGCTTGAGCCAGCGTTTCCGACCCCAGGGGGTCCAGAAGGTAGTCATGAAGCTGCTTTCTTCAACCAGCTTGCATTGAAGGAATGCATCTCGGGCATCCACCAAGGTGAAAATCCTGGCCTTGGGAAGCTTATAGAGGACATCCTCTAGTGTCGGCATGATGTAGTGGGATCGTTTCAGTGCTTGGTTCAGATGCTTTGGGTCGATGCAGACCCTCAGCTTCTCTGGTTTTTTCACTATGACCATATTGCTGATCCAGTCAGTTGGTTCAGTCACAGATTTCATGTGGCCATCGGCCTCATACTTGTCCAGCTGGGCCGTCACAGCCACTTTCATTGCAATGGGTACATTCCGAGGAGCACACTGGACTGGAGTGATGCTCTCATCCACTTCAAAGTGTACCTCCCCAGGCACAGATTCAACGGGCATGTTGAATACATCGTCATATCTGCTGAGTAGTTGTTCTTTGGACAGGGGTCCATGCTGGACATGATCCACAATGTGCAGGTCATTTGGTACAGTGAACTGCATCAGTCCCAGGCGTTCGCATGTAAGAGCCTGAGAGGAGAGGATGTTGACTGGTTTTTACAATCTCAAACTCCAGCTTGTGTTTGCGTCCCCGAATAACACATTCGGTCTCAAAGGTGCCCATAGAGCTCATTAGCCCTCCTGAGTACAGCTTTAGTCTAGTATCGCTGGGCAATAGATGTGTGTCAGGTGCCAGATTGATTTTGTCTTTGTAGCTCATTACGTTGCATGTAGCACCAGAATTGTTGTTGCTTGTTTTGTAATCGTAGTGTCACAAACCATTTATACCCTCGAGTGTACAGCCCCAATGGATTCATGCATGTAAATGTCACTTTCACTGTTCAGCTCTGAACATTGAGTGACATCATCAACACAGTGAATCTTGCCCTCACTCACCCTTCTTTTGCTTTTGAGACACACTTTTACAAAATGATTATTAGTTCCACAAGCTCTGCATGGTTTTCCGTAGGCAGGGCAGTGCTCTTTGCCACGTGTGTGTGTATTCCCACAGTATTTACATGGTACGGGGCTCTCTGTGTTCACCGTTCGTGGTGAATTGCTCTGCCTCGATTGGTTTAGTCTGAATGTCTGCCTAGCAACAGCGTGAACAGTATCAACGTCAGAGCGTGGGGTTTCGATTTCCATTGCTCTCATTCTCATGTCAGTGACTTCAGCAGTGCGGCACATTTCGATGGCAGTTACTAGTGTTAAGTCTCTCTCTCTCAGTAGACGCCGGCGTGTATCCTCATTTGCAATTCCCAGCACTATTTTGTCACGAATCAATTCATCTTTCAATCCCCCGTATTCACAAGTGGCGGATTTCTCTCTCAAACAGGTTACAAAGTTGTGTACTGACTCACCCTCTTCCTGTTTGCAGCTTCCGAAAACGAACCGCTCGTAAATTACGTTTCTGCCGGGTTTGAAGTAATTCTCCAATGCATCCAATATAGTCTTTGCATCACACTGTTGTCGTGCTGTGAGGGTGAGATTGTGCCGGTAGATATGCCTGCATTCGCTGCCCATTAAACTCCTCAGAGTTGCAGCTTGTACCTCGTGTCGTGGAAATTTCCCCTATTTACCAAATCATGGGAGCAAACCACACACACAAGTCAGAGTTAGTTATCAAAGTCCATCTTTAATTATATGAGCTCTATCACAACCCTGTGACTCTCAGATCAATTCAGTGTCTATCAATTAATTCTCTGAGTCCCTTCCACATTGCAATAGCATTTTGACTTTCAACAGTTCAGTATCTCTAATGAAAAGTTGAGAGTCCCAACATAATGGCAAATGGGATCCTTTATAGCAAAGGTACACAGGATAAGACAGCATCGGCATAATTCATTGTTCAGCTTTGTCTCCTTTCTCAAACTCAGAACCATAAACAAATCCTCCATATCAACAGGCATATAGCAAATCCATCCTATCTTGACAAGATCACAGAGACACACTGACTGGCACACAGACATTTTTGGAGCCAAGAGATACACGCTTGACCTCTCCCCTCTCTCCGGCCCAAACAACTTAGTCTTGACATAGAACAGATACTGCAACCCCGCCACAGTATTATACAAAAATAACATTCTGATGAGAAGTAACTTTCAAACATATGATGAATACTAAAACATCCTATCTGTGTTACCCAACTAATTCTGATTATTCCCCAACACTCGTTGGGTTTCTCATGTAGACCGGTCGCCAGCGCATAGTCCTCGAATTCATCCCTGAAGTTGTCCCAATTAGTATTCCAGTCCCTGTGAGAACCATGGGATTTGGTGGTGGAATGTTCGCTGCCATAGCAATGGAATATGAGATTTCTTTGCCTTCAGTCATCGAAGTAGGTAGTGATGCTAGCTAGCCAGCTAACAACGAGTTGATCAGTGTTGTGAGTAGGAAACGGCGTGTGTTCGCATATGGAACGTAACTGCGCCTATACTGTACTTAGCTACAAAAATAACAAACGGGTGTTTTCCGAGCCACTTCTGATACCATGTTTCAGTATGATATGTTGGATAAAGGAATAAAGACAGACATCTATGTCAGGTTCAATAGCCTTGTTTGTGCATTGTACAAATCCCTACACCTGGAGTCCGGGGAACAGTCCGGCTCGTCGATTACCTTTCAACTAGACTCCGTAACAGTCTTCTCCCCTTTTAATGTTCTTATGCTCATCCTTGAAAAATGCTATAAGGTCTTAAATAGACACCAAAGTTGATATACTGTACAAACAACTATCTAGGCTGATTTATTGATCTACTGCTCTGCCAACTAGCTAGCTAAAGTGTAGTCAGTGGCTAGCGAAGACACAGGAAGGGGATGGAAGAAGTTCAACACTTAATTCAAGTAATTTCAATACAGCACATGGATTCATCATGGATTGGGCACAGGTCACAGGTCTGATCATGCTGGTGAATGGTAGCTGACTATGTCGGCTAAAGATGAAGTGCTGGAACTTCCTGCAGGATTTTTTGCCTTGCTGAGGTTCTCTGTTGCGAATAAAAATTTCAGAGTAAATTGAGGTGAATATATTGATAAAACTCACCTTGTCCAAGAGAGAATTACAGTTATCAGAACATCACACCAAGTTAAAACTACACCAAACACGTACCACATTTGAAGTGCTTGTAAAACTCACTATGTGGAAAATGAATGGTGGAAGATGATTAGAACCATTTATGTGTTTGACTGCAACGTTTTATGGGTATTATGATGTGTCCACTGTGGAGCTCTATAGAAAGCAATAGTAATGGCATCTTTGTGTAGGCATTAACTCAGCCATGGCTTGTTGGCCAAAAAATAAAAACGGACTGAAAACAATAAAAAAAAAGTATAAGATTTCCTAAGCCTGCGTTAACCTCAGACCTAATTTTTGCGGTTTATCCCAAAACTTTATTTCCCAATAACTCATTTCCGGTTTTGAGATCTAAATTTACCCAGGTACCGCCTCATTTGTCTCACGTGAACGTGCCAGAATATTGAGGCATATGCGCACTGTGTGGAGTTACCGACAACTTCAATGGTCTGTTATGAGACGAATTTTGTTGTCCCAACAGACTTGCATGATCATTGGGGTGGCTGAGCTGCAAGAGCCCTTTGTCAGTACCTAAAGAGGACTGCTACTAGCTAGAGAACTAGCTGACCAATTCATACGATGTTTCCAGCTAGCAGATATTCAATTCAAGGTAAGTTAGGTAGCCATATATATTCTCTGTCTTGCCTTTGGACACTTTATGTTCCCCCATTTTGTAAATTATAGTTATCTATAATTTGAGAGTGGCACGGACTAACATTTACTTAGTAAATACGGTTGACATTAGCTTTGTGGAATCTTGAAACGCACGTCTGGCACCTTTGCCCGGTTTGCTAAGCTAGTTAGCTAAGCTAAATATAGGGCAAAGTTGAAGTCAAATACTGTTATAATATAGGTCACTAACGATTGTCCTTTGGTCAGCCAATGTTAGTTTAGTACGTGCAAAAATACATTGAGTATTTTGTACGTTAACTAATATTGAACTAAAGTAATATTATTAGTTATGCACTTTCAAAAGTAATTGGCTGACTATCTTAGCTAACTAGCTTGACCGTGAGTGTCAATATTGACAGTTGTGACGTCGATCTAATGACAAGCCAAGGCACGAATCATTGTTTATCTCGGGAAAGCTAGCAGTATTTGTTGACTGCTATAGGTGATAACTTAACTGGCTGATACCAGTACTCTTTTGCTGACAATCTCATGACCTAAATTGACGTGGATTTACATGCCTATTGACAATTGCACATCAGTGGCGGTTGGTGCCGTTCAAAATTAGGGAGAACAAAATAAGTATATGGCCTTATTTCTATTACAGATGACTCATTCATATACTGTACCAGTCACCCAGCTCAATCTAACATAGATGGGTTTACGCTTCTACGGGATACTAAAATTTGCCTAATACCCATCATGAGGTTGCTACAACCTAGCCTACAAATGAAAGTTAATGTAGGTGCTTAGTTCGAGAGATAAATTGGATAAATCAAGATGACAGTGAAACTTACAATACCGACCTTGCACACTCTTGACTGCATCAAGCTGATCAGGGGTGTAATCATTTAGTCAAAAATCAGTTTTTATTGGACAAATTCCAGTAGGTCCCTCCCTGTTTCATTCCATTTAAGAAATGTTTTGCAACAGAATCAGCAGAATGAATTCCCCCCAGATCACCTGCACACACAGTTCACTCTCATAGCAGCCACAAAGCATGCATCAACATCACTTCGCGGGTTGTTTAATTCCTCACATTTACGCCCTCTTCTCCTCTCATCTTTTCCCTTTGCTTGTGGACTTCAGTGCACAACACAACCGCAGTCTGACCAGGCGCAAAAACCTCTCCAAGCCAAACCTTCATACCATAACCGCTACTTAGCCTACATCGATGTTACCATACAGTGCCTTGCGAAAGTATTCGGCCCCCTTGAACTTTGCGACCTTTTGACACATTTCAGGCTTCAAACATAAAGATATAAAACTATTTTTTTTGTGAAGAATCAACAACAAGTGGGACACAATCATGAAGTGGAACGACATTTATTTGATATTTCAAACTTTAACAAATCAAAAACTGAAAAATTGGGCGTGCAAAATTATTCAGCCCCCTTAAGTTAATACTTTGTAGCGCCACCTTTTGCTGCGATTACAGCTGTAAGTCGCTTGGGGTATGTCTCTATCAGTTTTGCACATCGAGAGACTGACATTTTTTCCCATTCCTCCTTGCAAAACAGCTCAAGCTCAGTGAGGTTGGATGGAGAGCATTTGTGAACAGCAGTTTTCAGTTCTTTCCACAGATTCGATTGGATTCAGGTCTGGACTTTGACTTGGCCATTCTAACACCTGGATATGTTTATTTTTTAACCATTCCATTGTAGATTTTGCTTTATGTTTTGGATCATTGTCTTGTTGGAAGACAAATCTCCGTCCCAGTCTCAGGTCTTTTGCAGACTCCATCAGGTTCTTCCAGAATGGTCCTGTATTTGGCTCCATCCATCTTCCCATCAATTTTAACCATCTTCCCTGTCCCTGCTGAAGAAAAGCAGGCCCAAACCATGATGCTGCCACCACCATGTTTGACAGTGGGGATGGTGTGTTCAGGGTGATGAGCTGTGTTGCTTTTACGCCAAACATAACGTTTTGCATTGTTGCCAAAAAGTTCAATTTTGGTTTCATCTGACCAGAGCACCTTCTTCCACATGTTTGGTGTGTCTCCCAGGTGGCTTGTGGCAAACTTTAAACGACACTTTTTATGGATATCTTTAAGAAGTGGCTTTCTTCTTGCCATAAAGGCCAGATTTGTGCAATATACGACTGATTGGCTGCTTGGCTGCATCTCTGATCAGTCTTCTCCTTGTATGAGCTGAAAGTTTAGAGGGACGGCCAGGTCTTGGTAGATTTGCAGTGGTCTGATACTCCTTCCATTTCAATATTATCGCTTGCACAGTGCTCCTTGGGATGTTTAAAGCTTGGGAAATCTTTTTGTATCCAAATCCGGCTTTAAACTTCTTCACAACAGTATCTCGGACATGCCTGGTGTGTTCCTTGTTCTTCATGATGCTCTCTGAGCTTTTAACGGACCTCTGAGACTATCACAGTGCAGGTGCATTTATACGGAGACTTGATTACACACAGGTGGATTGTATTTATCATCATTAGTCATTTAGGTCAACATTGGATCATTGAGAGATCCTCACTGAACTTCTGGAGAGAGTTTGCTGCACTGAAAGTAAAGGGGCTGAATAATTTGCATGCCCAATTTTTCAGTTTTTGATTTGTTAAGACTATCCAATAAATGTCGTTCCACTTCATAATTGTGTCCCAGTTGTTGATTCTTCACAAAAAAATACAGTTTTATATCTATGTTTGAAGCCTGAATGTGGCAAAATGTCGCAAAGTTCAATGGGGCCGAATACTTTCGCAAGGCACTGTATTAACAGCTAACATGTAGTAAACCCACAAACCAGGTGTACAATCATGCAGTACAGTGTACAGCAAGTAGTTTAGCAGTTACACTGGCGGACCCCAATGGCAATAAATTAATAAAACCCGAAAGCTTTGCTTAAATTGGAAGAGTTGCAGTGGTGGATAGCCTTAGCCTACTAGCTACATGAATAACATTCCTCTCTTTTTCAGTCAGGTTGATGAGTAGGCTAAATTAGCTGCATAAGCTAAGTGAGTGAAAGGTAAACTAAGACGAGAAGAATATAAAATATAGCTCTGCTGCTTCATTAATTTTTGAAGAAATGAATTTGTTCAACTGTTAAGCTATTGTCTTTCTCTCCGAGTCAACTATTCACTGCATTATATGCACTGCAGCTATAGGTTATGCTTTCAGTACTATATTAATTATCTGATCCTTTGACTGGATGGACAACATCAGTTCATACTGCAAGAGCTATAATAGGTTGGAGGACGTCCCCCGGAAATCGATTATAATTACTGTGTAAATCTATGGAAAAGGGATGTGAATCATGAGCCTCCTGGGTTTTGTATTGAAGTCAATGTACGATGGGAAATAGCTGCCCACCGGCTACACCATGGTGTAACCCTAGAGGCTGTTGAGGCTACTGTAGAACTTACTTGCAAAACAGTTTTAATCAGTTATTTGGTGACATGAATATATTTACTATAGTTTTATCTAAGGATCATTTTTGTTTAAAGTTTCACTGTTTTTATGAAATCTGCTGAGTAGGATGGTCCTCCCCTACCTCCTGATAAACCTCCACTGCTACATACGCCCATACAAATCTCATAGGCTGCTACACAGAAGAATAGTGACACGTTCAGTTGCAATGTATTGTACAGCGTAACAGTTCTGCTGTATGACCCCAATAAAACTTCCATAATGACTTGAGTCATTAAACAAAGTCATGTCTTGAGAGTCCTTTTTACTGTCTGACTGTGCATAAGGTAACATGTGTACACACTGAAGGTATACAGTTGGACCTCACCTTATCAGCTTCCTCGCCAGTCCGTCGGCACTGACCGGATCTGCCTTGTTTTTTTGCAGCCCAGAGGTGTATACGAGCATTGAAAACAGTGCAAGCGGAACATTCACCTCCACAGCACTACACGTGGAGATGGAATTGCTCGTCTGCAGTGATGCCTCGCATAACATCACACTACACAATCTTCCCCAGGGACAAAGACCCACGATGGGAAGGTACAGTGTAATTCTCACCCTTGACACACTGTCTGTAATGGAATGTGTTATATTATGCAAGACCCAAACACCTTTGTTTTTTTCACCTTATACCAATGCTGATAACATTTGAACTGATCTCATGTGAGAGAGTGGGGAATATTAGATTTGTCTTCCTAAAACAAACATATTTGCAGTGTTTTCCTCTCGTGTTGGCTATACAGACAGTTAACCACTCCTTTTCAGCCAGGTACTTTTTTACAATTCGTAAGTCAGAATAAAAGTTAGCTGAGCTCGGTCCCGCTAGAATAAACAATATGCATCTTCTAGTGAGCTATTCATAGGACAGGCGCCCATCAGTCAAAGTGAGCGATAACAGGGAAACACTGTTGGTTTAACAGTCTGCTGTCTGTCCCACCTCCCGTTGTGTATGCTGCGGTTGAAGTCAAATTTCTTTACACTGAGGGAGAGGGCATGATGCTCCTCTATCTATTTGAGTCAACCTTTTGTTTACTAGTCCCTTTGCTCTAACCTCTAGGCTACCTGCTGCCCTCTACATTTGCAAACATTTTCTAAAAACCTGTTTTCACTGTATCATTATGGGGTATTGTGTGTAGATTGAGGAAAATGTATTAAATATTTTTAGAATAACACTAACGTAACAATGTGTAAAAAGTGAAGGGGTCTGAATACTTAATGAAGGCACTGTATATAGTATTTTCAAAGATTTATATAGGTCTACTGATTTAGTCCAAGTGTTGACAATGGAGTAATCAACTGCTGCTTTCTGCGTAGCAAAACCCATGATTAACACCTGCTTCATTTTTCAGTCATACCTTTTATTGCAGATAGCTGAAAAAATGCCTCTTAAAAGGAAGCTTGAAGCCTTTGAAAGTCGGCAGACTCTTAAAAGATTCTTTAAGAAGAAGTTGTAAAACAAGTTATTTTATTTTATTAATGACATACTGCAATTCAAAGAGTTGCAAACACTTAATTATTTCACTAATGTAACTGATCTCTTAACACCTATGGACCCAGAGCTTATTTTTGAACATTTGTTCTGTTTATTTTAGAGGCCATTTGAGAAAGTGCCCATCACACAATTTGAATTGAACCTTTTATTTATTAAATAAATTAAGTAAATAGCCCAAATTCTGTTTTGATAAACTATTTGAAGAACATACAATTGTTTCAATTCATATCTTGCAGTAAAATACTTTAATCTCGAAGACAGGTTAAATGTACAATATTTAAATAAAAAAAGTCACTTTGAAAATAGGCCTGATCTTCAAGGCCTAGAAAATTATATAACAATACTGAATTCATACATTTCAGTCATTTAAATTGTAAACACAATACCACAACTAATGTTTCCACTAGTACACTATTGTGCTGCTCAGACGAACAAGGTTCCAAACCCACTTGGTGACACATACCTATATTTGTGTATGGCGTTTTGTTTCTGTCCAGGTGTGGAGATGGAGCGGTTTGCTGACGAGGCTGATGTGGTGATAGTGGGAGGGGGTCCCGCGGGGCTGTCGGCAGCCATCCGGCTGAAGCAGCTGGCCAAAGAGCAGGAGAAGGAGCTGCGTGTGTGCCTGGTGGAGAAAGCGTCTCAGATCGGAGCACACACCCTCTCCGGGGCCTGCCTGGAGCCCAGCGCCCTCAACGAACTCTTCCCGGACTGGAAGGAGAGAGGGGTATGTTGGTGTCATCTCGTGTGTGTGTGTGTGTGTGTGTATATAGGGCCTATAGGCTATCTGTCTCTAGCTTCAATTGTATCTGTTAGGCTTGGGCGGTATACCATGCAATGATTTTTCAATACTGTTGAAACTATTTCCTTTACATTTTGTTTTATAAATGTGAATATTTGTAGCTACTTTAAGTAAATATTTGCAGTCAACTTCTGCAATACATTAGGAGATAAAGAAGATTGCGTTAATTAGGAGTTTTTCATTATGAAGCTTACATGTAAGTCCCCAGTCACGTTGTTTGTTTACAAGCACACAATGAGAGACCGGCACCTTGAGTCACTCACTGTTGTGCAGCAGTTACAGTATGGAATTCACAGCTAGATACAGTGCATTCGGAAAGTGTTCAAACCCATTGACTTCTTTCCACATTTTGTTACGTTAGCCTTATTTATGAAATGGATAACATAAAATCTCAATCTACACACAATACTACATAATGACAAAGCAAAAACATGTTTTTAGAAATGTTTGCTAATGTATTTAAAATGACACTCAAATCACATTTACATACCCTTTACTTAGTACTTTGTTGAAACACGTTTGGCAGCGATTACAGCCTTGGGTGTGATGCTACAAGCTTGGCACACCTGTATTTGGCACATTCTTCTCTGCAGATTCTCTCAAGCTCTATCAGGTTGAATGGGGAGCTTCGCTGTACAGTTATTTCAGGTCTCTCCAGAGATGTTTGATCAGGTTCAATTCCGGGCTCTGGCTGGGCCACTCAAGGACATTCAGAGACCTGTCACGAAGCCACTCCTGCATTGTCTTGGCTGTGTGCTTGTCATTGTCTTGTTGGAAGGTGAACCTTCACCCCAGTCTGAGGTCCTGAGTGCTCTGGAGCAGGTTTTTAATCAATATTCTCTCTGTACTTTGCTCTGTTCATCTTTGCCTTGATCCTCAAGTTTCCCATTCCATGCCGCTGAAAAACATCCCCACTCCACCCATGCTTTACCGTAGGGATGGTGACAGGTTTCCTCCAGACGTGATGCTTGGCATTCAGGGCAAAGAGTTCAATCTTGCTTTCAGCAGACCAGAGAATCTTGTTTCTCGTTGTCTGAGTCCTTCAGGTGCCTTTTGGCAAACTCCAAGCAGGCTATCATGTGCCTTTTACTGAGTAGTAGCTTCTGCCTGGCCACTCAACCATAAAGGCCTGATTGGTGGAGTTCTGCAGAGATGGTTGTCCTTCTGGAAGGTTCTCCCATCTCCACAGAGGAGCTCTGTCAGTGAACATTGGGTTCTTGGTCACCTCACCAAGGCCCTTCTCCCCGATGGCTCAGTTTGGCTGGGCGGCCAGCTCTAGGAAGAGTCTTGGTGGTTCCAAACTTCTTCTATTTAAGAATGTTGGATGCCACTGTATTCTTGGGGAACTGTAATGCTGCAGACATTTTACAGTATCCTTCCCCAGATCTGTGCCTCAACACAATCCTGTCTCGGAACTCTTACAGACAATTCCTTCGACTTCATGGCTTGGTTTTTGCTCTGACATGCACAGTCAACTGTGGGAACTTATATAGACAGGTGTGTGTGCCTTTTCCAATCCATGTCCAGCCAATTGAATTTACCACAGGTGGACACCAATCAAGTTGTAGAAACATCTCAAGGGGGATCAATGGAAACGGGATACACCTGAGCTCAATTTCATGTCTCATAGCAATGGGTCTGAATAGTTATGTAAAAAAGGTATTATTATTATTTTTTTTATAAATTTGCAAACATTTCTAATAACCTGTTTTTCACTTTGTCATTATGGGGTATTGTGTGTAGATTGAAGGGGGGGGGGGGGGGTGAATGAATTAATACATTTTAGAATAAGGCTAATGTAACAGTGTGGAAAAAGTGAAGGGGTCTGAATACTTTACAAATGCACTGTATGTCTACAGAAATAAGACATCCTGCTTCTATTGCCTGTTTGAGTGTTTGTTTGGTAGCCTACTAATTTCCGTGAGCACCAAGCCTCACGTAACCACATGTAGGATAAACAATTTCACAAATCTGACTGTTTTTCATCTTCGTTATGCTGTAATAAAGGCTTTATATGTTTTTTTCCCCCGTTAGAACAGCCTCTCTGGTATTACTTTTAATTTTGTGTTTACACTGTGTGTTTACACTCAAATGGTCAGAAATGATATTAATAATAACCCTCTTGTTATTATTACTATTATGATCATTATAGTAAGTAATATCATTATTATTAGTAGACTTAGTAGACTATTAGTAGTCTTGTATAACCACCATCGATGGAGCTGTAGTCCGAAGAGCGCATTCTGTTTTGTCTTTATACTGTAACTTTGGCCTATGATTCATACAGTAGCCTAAGTAATGAAGTAATCATTCATTTGTTCAAGTCATCACACAGCATACGGGTCATTCATGATTTGAAATGCAATCAAGCATTTTAGTTTTAAAATAAAATAACCACAACATTTTTGGGAATAATTAGCTGTAAACAATAAATAAACTCTTCCATTTTGGCAGTTGCTTTCACGAATGCTTGCGACTGATTTCGTTTTTGCAGTAATAAATGCTTTACAAAAAAAAAACATTACAACGCTTATCATTTATTTAGTGTTGACATTGTTCTAAACAGTCAAACTATATTGCTCCTTAACTTATTTTTCTTGATCTCCAGTATTTTCCACAACTAGTCAAATGTATTCCACACACCTGACTTCCCCTTTACGTCCTGAGCAACCAGTAAACAAACATTCCCCTGTTTCAAGTTGTCCTCCGCATCCATTTTGCTGTCACGTGTTAATGTGTTCAGAGTTTGTCATAACCATTTTATTGATGTGATTATGATGTGCTATAGGTCAGGCCCATGTGATGCATGCATGTGCCATGGAAAGAGAGCAAGAGTTAAGGTAGAAGGGAATGTTTTTCCTTAACAAATGAGGGATTTCGGTAACAGAACCTTTCAGTCAGAAATGGCTGTCATTTTGTTGCCACTTCAGCAACACGGACAGAGTGATAAACACTGATGTTCTGTGCTGGCCGCTGCAGCAGGAAGGAGTGAGAAACAACGGGTTTTAGTCAGTCACTCGCTGTCTCTATAAAAAAAAAGTATATACAGCGCAGCAAGTCTGAGCCCTGCCCGCACAATCAAATCAATTGCGGTCAGACTCCCTCTAGTTGCGTCTTATTTCATCAAACCGTGCGCTTAAAGCATTAGACAAACTCAGTGCATATAGTTGATTAGATTAAAACACACAGGGGGTGTGTGTGTGTGTGTGTGGCAAAATACACAAAAAATGTTGACCAATCAATTGGTCGAAAGAACAGACGACTCTTGGTCGACCAAGATAAAAAAACATTTTTTTTTTTAAATCTCTTTTCCCTGGGACAGCCCTAATCTACTCGCTTGCTAATGTGTGTATTTCTTATTCTGGGTAATAGAGATGCGCAGCGATATCAATAATTAGCTGGCAAGCCTTTAGGGCTATCATGGCAAAGTTACTTTACTGGTGACATGCACCCAGGGCAAATTGGAATATTTCTGCAAAAATTTGATCTATGTGCTAATATTTGGATGTTCCTTACATTATTCTGTTAGTTATAGCAGAGTTGGAGTCAGTGGACCATAGACATTCATGAATTGAATTACACTCCTGCGGAGATGTGCCCTATCTAGTTCTATGGAGAGAGGGATAGATTTATAAATGAAATGCACTCCCGTCTGAGGGCTGCTTCAGCAGGTCCGTTGAAAATGTTCAAATGTCATCCAGAGGAAAGAAGCATCTCCACACTGTCATGTTCTGACCTTTATTTCCTTTGTTTTGTATTTATTTAGTATGGTCAGGGCGTGAGTTGGGTGGGCAGTCTGTTTGATTTTCTATGATTAGGGATTTCTATGTTTCGGCCTAGTATGGTTCTCAATCAGAGGCAGGTGTCATTAGTTGTCTCTGATTGAGAATCATACTTAGGTAGCCTGGGTTGCACTGTTTGTTTGTGGGTGATTGTCTATATTGATGGCTTGTTTCAGCGCAGCTCGCATTAGCGTCACGGTTGTTATTTTGTTGACTGTTTTTTTGTATAGTGTTTCTGTGTTCAGTTCTTTCTTTAATTAAACGTTCAACATGAACACATATCACGCCGCATTTTGGTCCTCCGATCCTTCTCGCCTCTTCAGATGAAGAGGAGGACGACCGTGACACACACTGAGTTCACTCTGCAGGAGTTTCTTTCCACTGAGAGAGATTTCAAATGAAATTGTCCACAACTCTGCTCTCTATTATTTAAGTATTGAGCACGTCAGTCTATAGAAAGGTTGCCAGTCTATGGAAAGGTTGCCAGTCTATGGAAAGGTTGCCAGTCTATGGAAAGGTTGCCATTCTATGGAAAGGTTGCCAGTCTATGGAAAGGTTGCCAGTCTATGGAAAGGTTGTGAGGGGAAATATGCAGCATAATTCACAGATACACACAGGATATGGACCTGGCATTTTCTTTTTGTCTTTTTTTTAGTCTCAGACATTACATTTTAAGTAATTTAGCAGATCTTAAGCCAAATGGCTCCTGTAAGTCACTATTGTTAAGTGCCTTGCTCGAGGGCACATCGGCAGATTTGTCGGCTCAGGGATTCGAAACAGCAACCTTTCAGTTACTGGCTCAACGCTCTTAACCTCTACCTGCCGCCTTACCTAACTGCAGACATAACTATCACAGACATACAGTGCCTTGCGAAAGTATTCGGCCCCCTTGAACTTTGCGACCTTTTGCCACATTTCAGGCTTCAAACATAAAGATATAAAACTGTATTTTTTTTGTGAAGAATCAACAACAAGTGGGACACAATCATGAAGTGGAACGACATTTATTGGATATTTCAAACTTTTTTAACAAATCAAAAACTGAAAAATTGGGCGTGCAAAATTATTCAGCCCCCTTAAGTTAATACTTTGTAGCGCCACCTTTTGCTGCGATTACAGCTGTAAGTCGCTTGGGGTATGTCTCTATCAGTTTTGCACATCGAGAGACTGACATTTTTTCCCATTCCTCCTTGCAAAACAGCTCGAGCTCAGTGAGGTTAGATGGAGAGCATTTGTGAACAGCAGTTTTCAGTTCTTTCCACAGATTCTCGATTGGATTCAGGTCTGGACTTTGACTTGGCCATTCTAACACCTGGATATGTTTATTTTTGAACCATTCCATTGTAGATTTTGCTTTATGTTTTGGATCATTGTCTTGTTGGAAGACAAATCTCCGTCCCAGTCTCAGGTCTTTTGCAGACTCCATCAGGTTTTCTTCCAGAATGGTCCTGTATTTGGCTCCATCCATCTTCCCATCAATTTTGACCATCTTCCCTGTCCCTGCTGAAGAAAAGCAGGCCCAAACCATGATGCTGCCACCACCATGTTTGACAGTGGGTATAGGGTGTTCAGGGTGATGAGCTGTGTTGCTTTTACGCCAAACATGACGTTTTGCATTGTTTCCAAAAAGTTCAATTTTGGTTTCATCTGACCAGAGCACCTTCTTCCACATGTTTGGTGTGTCTCCCAGGTCGCTTGTGGCAAACTTTAAACAACACTTTTTATGGATATCTTTAAGAAATGGCTTTCTTCTTGCCACTCTTCCATAAAGGCCAGATTTGTGCAATATACGACTGATTGTTGTCCTATGGACAGAGTCTCCCACCTCAGCTGTAGATCTCTGCAGTTCATCCAGAGTGATCATGGGCCTCTTGGCTGCATCTCTGATCAGTCTTCTCCTTGTATGAGCTGAAAGTTTAGAGGGACGGCCAGGTCTTGGTAGATTTGCAGTGGTCTGATACTCCTTCCATTTCAATATTATCGCTTGCACAGTGCTCCTTGGGATGTTTAAAGCTTGGGAAATCTTTTTGTATCCAAATCCGGCTTTAAACTTCTTCACAACAGTATCTCGGACATGCCTGGTGTGTTCCTTGTTCTTCATGATGCTCTCTGAGCTTTTAACGGACCTCTGAGACTATCACAGTGCAGGTGCATTTATACGGAGACTTGATTACACACAGGTGGATTGTATTTATCATCATTAGTCATTTAGGTCAACATTGGATCATTGAGAGATCCTCACTGAACTTCTGGAGAGAGTTTGCTGCACTGAAAGTAAAGGGGCTGAATAATTTTGCACGCCCAATTTTTCAGTTTTTGATTTGTTAAAGTTTGAAATATCCAATAAAATGTCTTTCCACTTCATGATTGTGTCCCACTTGTTGTTGATTCTTCACAAAAAAATACAATTTTATATCTTTATGTTTGAAGCCTGAAATGTGGCAAAAGGTCGCAAAGTTCAAGGGGGCCGAATACTTTCGCAAGGCACTGTAACGTTGAGAGTACATCACAGTCCTAGAAAACACCATGATCTTGCCCAAGGGAACATCTTGCAAGCAACACCTAGGCTAAAAAAAATGAAGTGTTCTGTTATTTGTGTACTCTTCTCTTAGGCACCCTTGAACACACCAGTGACCGAGGATTTGTTTAGTATTCTAACCGAGAAGTATAGAATCCCTGTCCCAATGTTGCCAGGTAAAGTCACATGCATGTTTTACAGGACATCTTTTCAAATGACAACTCTAGCTTGTCACCTGTAAGCTCTGTCCTAAACATAAAGCTATTCTGGTATTAGCCTTGACTGTGCAGTCTATTTCATTTTTTGATTTTTTTCCCCCCACAGGTCTGCCCATGAACAACCATGGGAACTACATTGTGCGGCTGGGTCACTTTGTACATTGGTTGGGAGAGCAGGCTGAGGAGCTGGGAGTGGAGATATACCCAGGCTACGCTGCTGCTGAGGTGTGCACCGCCCACCATTCTTGACAATTTCAGAAAACACAGGCCATCTTACTAATATTGGCATGATAATTACCATTGACAAGCTACATTGATCTTTCCTGGAACGTCATCTTTTTCTCAGTAAACATTTACATAATTGAATGCCTTTGACCAGATCTGCCCTACCAAGCAAAAAGGCAGTAACTGCTCATAGCGTGGAACCGAGAAAAAGGGCTTTTATTTACCTTGGTTTCACAGTAACTTTATGCAGTTACTGCTAACATGACCCCCATTTTCTCCTGAACACAGTACAATAGAGGCAGGATACTTGTCCACATGATTAAGCATGCATTTAATGTAGCAAAAATGACATTAACTCATTTTCAAACAAATGAGCAGTTACTGCCTTTTTTCTTGGTATGGCAGAGATATAGACTGATATTTTGAGCCAGCTCCGTTTTCATGCCTGAGATCGATTTCACTGATGCGTTGACGTATCGACGTATTGATCGTGTTTTCTTGAGGTGGCATTCCACTTTCAAAAGTGTTTTAATTTCAGATTTTGTTTTTCAGGTTTTGTTTCATGAAGATGGAAGTGTGAAAGGAATTGCCACCAATGACGTGGGCATCGCTAAGGATGGTTCGCCAAAGGTAAACTTATGCAGATTTGTGTCAATAAAATGGACTCATCACTGTACGGAAAGTCTTTAAGTGATTTTCATTGGACAAAGTACAAATGTTTTTCTCCTATGTATGGTCACTTTGTACAGTATAGAGTTTGACTGTAAAAACTGAGGAAGAATCAGCACTGAATAGAATATAATTTGTTTTATGAAAGCGACAAGTACTCTATATCATCGACTGCATCCTTATGTAATACATGTATCACTAGCCACTTTAACTATGCCACTTTGTTTACATACTCATCTCATATGTATATACTGTACTCGATACCATCTACTGTATCTTGCCTATGCTGCTCTGTACCATCATTCATTCATATATCCTTATGTACATATTCTTTATCCCCTTACACTGTGTATAAGACAGTAGTTTAGGAATTGTTAGTTAGATTACTTGTTGGTTATTACTGCATTGTCGGAACTAGAAGCACAAGCATTTCGCTACACTCGCATTAACATCTGCTAACCATGTGTATGTGACAAATAAAATTTGATTTGATTTGAAGTAGCCTCATCCCTGGTGTATCAGAATAACATTCTCCTCTCAATTTGCCTCTGCAGGATGTGTTTGAGAGGGGGATGGAGCTCCATGCTAAAGTGACCCTGTTCGGAGAGGGCTGCCACGGCCACTTGGCCAAGCAGCTCTACAGGCAGTTCAACCTCAGGGAGAACTGTGAACCACAGACCTACGCCATTGGCCTGAAAGAGGTAAAATCCCAAAGCAACTGTATTTGGACCGAATAAACAAATAATCTGTTTTTAATCATACAATACAGATCTTCATGTAGCCAAATCAGAATGTCATATTCATTACATTTTTGTCATTTAGCAGATGCTTTATGCACAACGACTTACATGAATGTTGTTTTTCTGTCTAACCAGCTGTGGGTGATTGATGAGAAGAAGTGGAGGCCGGGCAGAGTGGAGCATTCGGTGGGCTGGCCGTTGAACAGGAACACGTATGGCGGCTCCTTCCTCTACCACCTGAACGAGGGCGAGCCACTGGTGGCCTTGGGCTTTGTGGTGAGTCCCGGTTATGGCAGCCATTTTGGCTCCTTGCAATGGATGTCAACTGCCAAACTACCATTCATGCTAACACTTGGCAACACTAAATGAAATAACATTTGTAAAACTGAGGTCAGTGTATAACAATGCACTATACTTCTATCCTTCTTTATCTTCATTAGGCCAACTTGGGCCTAAAGGGACAACTTGATGAGATAATTCAAACTTTTATGAAGATCATACATTGAGGTCAATGACAGATTGTATCCAAAAACCTAATGCTGTGTATTTCCCCACTTCCAGGTTGGTCTTGACTACACCAACCCCTACCTAAGCCCCTTCAGAGAGTTCCAGCGCTGGAAGCACCACCCCTTCGTTGCCAAGACCCTGGAGGGAGGTGACAGAATCGCCTACGGAGCCAGGGCGCTCAACGAGGGAGGCTATCAGGTGTGTGTGTATTTCTTTATGTACTATTCAAAGGTATGTGTGTAGCTCTGCGCAAAGGTTTCTGTTCGCCGATAATAGCCAGCTTTTCGGTGATTAATAAAATTGGCACCCATAAATTGCCTGGGAGAATAAGAAAATAAATCCCATTGCAAAATAATGCTTTTTAACCTATTCATTGATGGAAATACCAGTCGATGGAAATACATTTGACTGGTCACGCTTATCATCCTATAGGTTAAATGCATAATTACGTGGAATTGAATTAGCGCATGTACAGTATTTCTGTATCTTATTTATCACATGCGTACAGCATATAGATACAGAGCCTTTGAGTGGAAAATCTGTCACACTCAAACAGCAAATGCACAGGCAACGGAAGGCAGGCTTCCTCAGCTCGTCACACACCACTTTCCAATGAGCTGGAGGCAGTATGCATTTTGAAAACGTATACTTAACTGTTTGAAACCCGAACATTTTACTACATATTATGAGGCATGTCTTACCTTGCTTCAAGGAAGCCTAGCTAAAATCAGACCATATCCGTGGTGGCAATTCTTCTGTATCAACTTTCTCTCATTGTCCAGTAGCCAAAGGCAAAATCATAGTCATATTAGCAGCCCATGCTAGTTGTCGCATATTAGAGCTCCCCTCTTTCAACATTTCAAACAGTTATATTCATCTTTGTCACATGAAACCGCTTGCATGTGTTGATGCACTTTCGCAAGGGTGATTTCCAATGAATTGCATTATGGAACAAACATTTGCGCGTTGTGCACGTTGCTAAGTTTTATGTAAAGAAATTAACAGCTTATCAACATTTTTAAGCTAAACATTCAGATCTGTTGCATCAGACTCATTGCTTTTTAAGGTTTCTTTTTATGTAGCCAAGGGCCCACTGGTTGCATGAATTTGGGATCTATCGTCCCACAACTGTTCCAGGGTCTGTTTTGAATAAGCTGTTTCTTTCTCGAAAAGCTGACCAATACAATAGGTACATTTTTCTACTATGGGGGATAGTAGATTGACATAGGCTAGTGTTTTTGCTGTTTGTTACTCATCTTGTTGGCTGAGGAAAAGTACACGTGGAGAGTTATTCTAACATCTTCAAAATGCACATCTGAATTCGGTAAGAGGGACCACACATTGTTGCATCCTCGACTTGGATATTCTTTTTATAATCTAATTGGGATTTCTCTCATTCTGAGCACCATGGATGGAATCCCTAATCAGGCCCGGTAAATAAAAATGCTGCCTGTCAAATGTCCTGCGCCACATTTTTGTAACTTTAATGTGTGTCTCGGCATCAAAAATGGGAAATACGTGAATCTGAGGTCAGGTTTTCCACTGGTTCTTATTCCATGAAAGCATTTTCCCATTACATTCATGATTATAATCTTTACCGGTCTTCCTCCATCCAGTGCCTCCCTAAAGTGACATTCCCTGGGGGGATGCTTATCGGATGCAGTCCGGGCTTCATGAATGTACCAAAGATCAAAGGCACCCACACGGCCATGAAGAGCGGCATGCTGGCCGCAGAGGCCATCTTCCCCAAAGTGACAGCCGAAGACCCAGCATCTGAAACGGCAGGTAGGTTAAACCAGACCAAAACCTTTTCATTTGATTTAAATGCTCCCCAACACACACACACACACCTCTCACTGAGTGTAAAGTGAAGCCAAAGGCACATTTCTACATTATAAAATATGCGATGAATACACTATTAAAGAGTGTAATTTGTTGAGACATTTATCGCTAATGCTAATTGGGGGGGGGGATATGTTAATTGCTTCTCTCCAGTGTGTCATTTTTGTAAGTAAATTAATGGAATTTTATTTGATAAAAAAAAAAACACAAAGTAAATGAGCAATTTTAATTTGTGGGTGCAAGATCATCTCTAACATTTTACTGTCATCTGAATAGAATTATACTTTTCTGGTAATTTGTCTTCCAGGACTTCACATACCGGAGTATGAGGACAATTTGAAGAAGTCTTGGATCTGGAAAGAGCTGTATGCAGTGAGGAACATCAGGCCGTCGTTCCACAACTACTTTGGACTGTATGGGGGCATGGTCTACACTGGCGTCTTCTACTGGATACTTAGAGGGAAGGAGCCATGGACACTGAAACATGCAGGTGCAGCATATTAATGATTTGTATGACGTATTCATCAGGAAAGATGGTCCGTTTCTGGTTCGGCCAAGTTGTTATTGGACAAGGCAACAACTCAGTTTTGCTATATGCACATCAAAATCATTCACTCATGCTAAGAATTGCCTCAAGGAACAAACCAATGTTTTATCTGGCCTGCAACCAACTGAGGTTTGATAACTCCCAACTCTTTTACCCTAGGCTTGGACTCAGCCCAACTGAAACCGGCTAAGGAGTGCACGCCCATCGAGTACCCCAAGCCTGATGGCAAGCTGAGCTTCGACCTGCTCTCTTCTGTGGCCCTGAGTGGTACCAACCACGAGGGGGACCAGCCCCCCCACCTCACCCTGAAGGACGACAGCATCCCTGTGGCCAACAACCTGGCCATTTACGATGGGCCCGAGCAGCGCTTCTGTCCAGCAGGTACCACTGATGCACAATTACAAATCCATCCTTAGCCCATACAACACAGGCACTTAATTTAGATCTGAAAGGTTTGGATAGGTATAAGCAATAGGTCATTATCAATAAAACGTTACAATACAGTGCAGAGCATTCAATCTTTGACATTTTGCGTAGTTTAAGGGATTGTTAAATAAATGTTATAGCTACCTAGCCAACTATTTGACTTTAATATAGTCACACCTCGAAGAGCATAGTCAGAACTACACATTTCCGATTATTCCACATTTAGCAAGTACAACAGTGCTTTTTATGATCAGTAAACATGAATTGATCATGTCATTTCAGATATGTGAGGAATAGCCTATCCATTGGCATGTAGCCAGCTAAGCAAATAATGTGGCATTTAGTTGCTTCAACGGATTAGACTTTTGAAAAGAGCTTGACATCGGCAAGTCCTCGTCCTGGTAAAGTTGTCAGTCGGACTACTGTCATTACCACTATAGATGGCAAGCAAATCAAACAATATTTGGATATAGCCATCTAGTTTATCCCCTGAAAGTTGGCTTGTTAACTTGTTGCGTCAAGCAATCCTGTATCTGGGAGCGTAATCATAGCCTCAAGCTCATTAGCATAACGCAACGTTACCTATTCATGAAAATCGCAAATGAAATGAAAGAAATATATTCACTCACAAGCTTAGCCTTTTGTTAACAACACTGTCATCTCAGATTTTCAAAATATGCTTTTCAACCATTGCTACACAAGCATTTGTGTAAGAGGTATTGATAGCTAGCATAGCATTAGCCTAGCATTCAGCAGGCAACATTTTCACAAAAACAAGAAAAGCATTCAAATAAAATAATTTACCTTTGAAGAACTTCGGATGTTTTCAATGAGGAGACTCAGTTAGATAGCAAATGTTCAGTTTTTCCAAAAAGATTATTTGTATAGGAGAAATCGCTTCGTTTTGTTCATCACGTTTGGCTAAGAAAAACCCCAGAAAATTCAGTCATTACAACGCAAACTTTTTTCCAAATTAACTCCATAATATCGACAGAAACATGGCAAACGTTGTTTAGAATCAATCCTCAAGGTGTTTTTCACATATCTATTCGATGATAAATCATTCGTGGCAGTTGTATTTCTCTTCTGAAGAAAATGTAAACATACACGCAGCTGGAGATTACGCAATAATTTCGACGGAGGACACCAAGCGGGCACCTGGTAAATGTAGTCTCTTATGGTCAATCTTCCAATGATATGCCTACAAATACGTCACAATGCTGCAGACACCTTGGGGAAACGACAGAAAGTGTAGGCTCATTCCTGGTGCATTCACAGCCATATAAGGAGACATTGGAACACAGCGCTTTCAGAATCTGGGCCATTTCCTGTTTGAAATTTCATCTTGGTTTCGCCTGTAGCATAAGTTCTGTGGCACTCACAGATAATATCTTTGCAGTTTTGGAAACGTCAGTGTTTTCTTTCCAAAGCTGTCAATTATATGCATAGTCGAGCATCTTTTCGTGACAAAATATCTTGTTTAAACCTCTTGATACTACCCATCCTGTATCCGGGATCGTGAATACAGCCTCAGGCTCATTACCATAACGCAACGTTAACGATTTCTGAAAATCGCAAATGAAATGAAATAAATATGCCTGCTCTCAAGCTTAGCCTTTTCTTAACAACACTGTCATCTCAGATTTTCAAAATATGCTTTTGAACCATAGCAAATCAAGCATTTGTGTAAGAGTATTGCTAGCTAGCTTAGCATTTAGCGTAGCATTTAGCACGCAACATTTTCACAAAAACCAGAAAACCAAATAAATAAAATCATTTACCTTTGAAGAACTTCGGATGTTTTCAATGAGGAGACTCTCAGTTACATAGCAAATGTTCAGTTTTTCCTGAAAGAATCTTTGTGTAGGAGAAATCGCTCCGTTTTGTACATCACATTTGGCTACCGAAACGAACCGAAAATTCAGTCACCAAAACGTCAAACTTTTTCCAAATTAACTCCATAATATCGACCGAAACATGGCAAACGTTGTTTAGAATCAATCCTCAAGGTGTTTTTTCACATATCTCTTCATTGATATGCCGTTTGTGGAAGCCTGCTTTTGTCTCAGAATCCCATGGAAAAATACCAGCAGCTGAAAATGACGCAACAATTTCGACGGAGGACACCAAGTGGGCACCTGGTAAATGTAGTCTCTTAAGGTCAATCTTCCAATGATATGCCTACAAATACGTCACAATGCTGCAGACACCTTGGGGAAACGATAGATAGGGCAGGCTCATTCCTGTCGCATTCACAGCCATATAAGGAGACAATGAAAAACAGAGCCTCAAAAATCCTGCTCATTTCCTGGTTGCAGTTTCATCTTGGTTTTGCCTGTAGCTCCTGTTCTGGGGCACTCACAGACAATATCTTTGCAGTTTTGGAAACGTCAGTGTTTGCTTTCCAAAGCTATCAATTATATGCATAGTCGCATCTTTTTGTGACAAAATATTGCGCTTAAAACGGGCACGTCTTTTTATCCAAAAATGAAATAGCGCCCCCATAGATTTAACAGGTTAAAACGGGAACGTTTTTTTATCCAAAAATTAAAAGAGCGCCCCCTATATCGAAGAAGTTAAGAGATGTGATCTGTTAATAGCTAGCTAGCCAATTTGACATAGGCTACATTGATTGATAGACCATCATGTCTGTCAGCAGCAATCGTGATTAACCCTAGAGTCATTTTACGTGGCCTTGCTGAAATCAAATTAGCATAAAAACATCCCCATAAAAATCTCTGTTTTAAGCTAGAGATATCTGTTTTGCATGGGCTCAATACAACACATTGGCGGTGAAAAGTGGCAGAGCTACAGCTGTGTTTCAGACCATGAGACATCCCGAAAATCGGTTCTCTCACAAATGTCTGTAGCGTCGGAATGGTTTGGCCTAAAAACTATTATGACTCCCTTATGGAAAGGTGAGACTCTTACGAATACCTACATGTTTTGCTCTACAACCCTCACAAGCGTCACGGGACTCGTCTGAACTCGGTACCGCTGATCTGCCAACTTCTGTCTGTAGCGTCCCAACAGTTTGGGCTACACACTAATATGATCCCTCTATAGAAAGGTGACTCTCTCACGGACACGTATCTGTTTTGCTCTAGGACGCCCACAAGCCTCGCCAAAAGGTAGCCCAGTACCAGTTTCGAAAATTAATTGCAGTATTTATGGAAGTAGTTTAGTGGCTAAAAAAAGGGTTAAGTGTCTTTTTCTTCTTATCTCTGATATAGGACAAACACTTTAAAACAAACTTCCCTTTGATTAATATGTTTAGCCAACTGTACAAAGTTTCTACTGGTAGCTTGCAAAGTAAACATTATCAGCTAACTGTACATCAGCAAATGTGCCCTTCTGCTGCTTGACAGGCAGATCCCACAAAGGTTGGGAAATGAACCTAAACCACTCATACTTGTCAATTATAGTTCACTTTTATTTTAAATCACTCAAATATCCAATTAATGGTGTCCAATATTGAGCGAGAGAGAGGCTACCCTCACGTATCTGAAATTACATGATCAATTGATGTTTACTGATCATGAGAAGCATGCAGTTAACTGCTGTATAACTCAAGCCAAATGTGCAATTGTTTTGCATGGAATAATCAAAAATGTATAGTTTTGACTATGCTCTTCAAGAGGTGATAATATTACAACCAAATGTTTAACGTTTCCTTGAAAACAGCATGTGTTTAAGATTGCTGTGTAATACTACTGTGGTGCTTTCAGGCATTGTGAGATATAATAATCTGTGCAGCGCGACTGCAATGAGAACGACCTGGAACGTGCCCAATAGCTCCACCTAGGAGGTATGGAGCAAGGCCAGGGATCTCTGTGGAATTGAATATTACTGTCCACTGAAACACCTGACCCTCCATGAATAAAGCTCAAGCCCACCATTGCCGCTTCCAAGTGCTGTCATTGCCTGCACGACCAGTATGACTCAAGACATTGATATTGATCAGCACAGCCAGGTTTATTCTCTGGAAGTCTCAATAAATGATCAGAGTTATATATATATATTTGTGAAATGGCCATCAAACCCATTACTGATACTAAGGCAGAGATGTAATACATGTAGTATGATTGAGTCGACATAAAAGACAACTGTTCTCCACAGATGTCTGGCCCAAATACTGTCCCCGGACCTGTTATTGATTTTGTTCATCTCTTTTATGGTTTTCCATCCATAATATAACTATTACATACATTGTTGAACTTGACATTTTGAAATGGGTGGTAATCTGATGGATAATGAGTAGGGACACATAATGGCTGTTTGGGAGGGCTGCACTGCACACAACAATCATGATTCTGGCTGCATAGCTATATTCACAAATCTATCATTAACCGACACTATATATACAAAATTATGTAGACATCCCTTCAATTTAGTGCATACGGCTATTTCAGCCACACCCGTTGCCACCCGGTGTATAAAATCGAGCACACAGCCATGCAATCGCCATAAACAAACATTGGCAGTAGAATGGCCGTCATAGGATGCCGTCATAGGATGCCACCTTTCCAACAAGTCAGTTCATAAAATGTTTGCCCTGCTAGAGCTGCCCCAGTAAACTGTAAGTGCTGTTATTGTGAAATGGAAACGTCTAGGAGCAACAACAGCTCAGCCATGAAGTGGTAGGCCACACGAGCTCACAGAACTGGACCGCAAAGTGCTGAAGTGTGTAAAAATTGTCTGTCCTCAGTTACAACACTCACTATCGAGTTCCAAACTGCCTCTGGAAGCAAAGTCAGCACAAGAACTGTTCATCAGGAGCTTCATGAAATGGATTTTCATGGCCGAGCAGCCGCACACAAACCTAAGATCACCATGCGCAATGCCAACCGTCGGCTGGAGCGGTGTACAGCTTGCCGCCATTGGACTCTGGAGCAGTGGAAACGCGCTCTCTGGAGTGATGTATCACGCTTCAGCATCTGGCAGTCCAACGGATGAATCTGAGTTTGGCGGATGCCAGGAGAACGCTATCTGCCCCAATGCTATCTGCCCCAATGACAACTGTAAAGTTTTTCATGGTTTGGGCTAGTTCCCTTAGTTCCAGTTCAGGCAAATATTAATACTACAGCATTAGTGACATTCTAGACAATTCTGTGCTTCCAACTTTGTGACAACAGTTTGGGGAAGGCCTTTTCCTGTTTCAGCATAATCCCCCCGTTCACAAAGCGATGTCCATACAGAAATGGTTTGTTGAGATCGGTGTGGAAGAACTTGACTGGCCTGCACAGAGCCCTGACCTCAACCCCATCGAACACCTTAGGGATGAATTAGAATGCCAACTGCGAGCCAGGCCTAATCGCCCAACCTCACTAATGCTCTGGAAGCAAGTCCCTGCGACAATATTCCAACATCAAGTGGAAAGCTTTCCCAGAAGAGTGGAGGCTGTTATAGCAAAGGGGGAACCAACTCCATAGTAATGCCCATGATTTTGGAATGAGATGTTTGAGCAGGTGTCCACATACTTTTGATCATGTTGTGTATGTAAGATCAGGAAAGTAAGGAGTGGCCTTTCTTTGCAAAACCAGGTTCATTGATAATCAAATATGAGTCACTTGAGAGCAGACCTACAGTAGTAGATAAAGGTATTCCACGGAACCCAAACCGGCTGTGCGTGTGCGCCATCGTGCATACATTTATTTTGTCCCCCCACACCAAATGCGATCACAACACGCAGGTTAAAATATCAAAACAAACTCTGAACCAATTACATTAATGCTTTTTAACCTGTCCCCTAATTAAACATTTAACAAAGAAGGGCCAGAAGTATACAGAATGGTGTCGTCTGCGTGGAGGTGTTTCAGAGAATCGCCAGCAGCAAGAGCGACGACATTGACGTATAGAGAAGAGTCTGCCCGAGAATTGAACCCTGTGGCACCCCCATAGAAGATTGCCAGAGGTCCGGACAACAGGCCCTCCGATTTGACACACTGAACTCTATCAGAGAAGTAGTTGGTGAACCAGGCGAGGCAGTCATTTGAGAAACCAAGGCTGTTTACTCTGCCGATAAGAATGTGGTGATTGACAGAGTCGAAAGCCTTGGTCAGGTCGAATACGGCTGCACAGGATTGTCTCTTATCGATTACAGTTATGATATCGTTTAGGATCTTGAAAGGGGCTGAGGTGCACCCATGGCCAGCTCGGAAGCCAGATTGCATAGCGGAGAAGGTACGGTGGGATTCGAAATGGTCTGTGATCTGTTTTGTTAACTTGGCTTTCGAATACCTTTTTAGAAAGGCAGGGTATGATAGATATAGGTCTGTAACGGTTTGGGTCTAATGTCTCCCCCTTTGCAGAGGAGGATGACCGTGGCAGCTTTGAAATCTTTGATGATATGAAAGAGGTTGAACAGGCTACTAATAGGGGTTGTAACAAATTCGGCAGATCATTTTAGAAAGGGTCCAGATTGTGTAGCCCGGCTGATTTGTAGAGGTGCAGATTTTGCAGCTCTTTCAGAACATCAGCTATTTGGGTGAATGAGAAATGGGGAGGCTTGGGCGAGTTTCTGTGGGGGGTGCAGGGCAGTTGACCGGGG
This sequence comes from Oncorhynchus masou masou, assembly GCF_036934945.1. NCBI lineage: Eukaryota > Metazoa > Chordata > Actinopteri > Salmoniformes > Salmonidae > Oncorhynchus > Oncorhynchus masou. Next base: position 44,908,482 of record NC_088220.1, on the reverse strand, counting down.
TAGGGTAGCCAGGTGGAAAGCATGGCCAGCCGTAGAAAAATGCTTCTTGAAATTCTCGATTATCGTAGATTTATCGGTGGTGAATGTGTCCAAGCCTCAGTGCAGTGGGCATCTGGGAGGAGGTGCTCTTATTCTCCATGGACATTAGTGTCCCACAACTTTGAGTTTGTGCTACAGGATGCAAATTTCTGTTTGAAAAAGCTAGCCTTAGGAAAGCTAACAGCTTGTGTATATTGGTTCCTAACTACACTGAAAAGTTGCATATCACAGGGGCTATTTGATGCTAATGCAGTACACCACAGCATGTTTTTGTGCTGGTCAAGGGCAGTCAGGTCTGGAGTGAACCATGGGCTATATCTGTTCCTGGTTCAAAATGTTTTGAATGGGGCATGCTTATTTAAGATGGTGAGGAAGGCACTTTTTAAAGAATAACCAGTCATCCTCTACTGACGGGAGGAGGTCAAATATCCTTCCAGGATACCCGGGTCCGGTCGATTGGAAAGGCCTCCTCGCTGAAGTGTTTTAGGGAGCATTTGACAGTGATGAGGGGTGATTGTTGGACCGCAGACACATTACGGATGCAGGCAATAAGGCAGTGATCGCTGAGATCTTGGTTGAAGAGAGCAGATGTGTATTTGGAGGGCAAGTTGGTTAGGATGATATCTAGGAGGGTGCCCGTGTTTACAGCTTTGGGGTTGTACCTGGTAGGTTCATTGATCATTTGTGTGAGATTGAGGGCATCAAGCTTAGATTGTAGGATGGCCGGGCTGTTAAGCATGTCCCAGTTTAGGTCACCTAGCAGCATGAGCTCTGAAGATAGATGGGGGGGGGGGGAATCAATTTACATATGGTGTCCAGGGCACAGTTGGGGGCAGAGGGTGGTACCTGGTAGGTTCATTGATCATTTGTGTGAGATTGAGGGCATCAAGCTTAGATTGTAGGATGGCCGGGCTGTTAAGCATGTCCCAGTTTAGGTCACCTAGCAGCATGAGCTCTGAAGATAGATGGGGGGGGAAATCAATTCACATATGGTGTCCAGGGCACAGCTGGGGGCAGAGGGTGGTTGCAACGGTGAGAGACTTGTTTCTGGAAAGGTGGATTTTTTTTTTTTAAGTAGAAGCTTGAATTGTTTGGGCACAGACCTGGATAGTATGATAGAACTCTGCAGTAGTTTGCTACTCCGCCACCTTTGGCAGTTCTTGTCGGAAAATGTTATAGTTAGGGAAAGAAATTTCAGGATTTTTGGTGGTCTTCCTAAGCCAGGATTCAGACACAGCTATGACATCCGGATTGGCAGAGTGTGCTAAAGCAGTGAATAAAACAAACTTGGGGAGGAGGCTTCTAATGTTAACAAATGAGAGCGCCTGGGGAATGGGAGTGGAGCTAGGCACTGGAGGGCCTGGATTAACCTCTACATCACCAGAGGAGGAGTAGGATAGGGGTATGACTATAAGAGCTGGTCATCTAGTACGTTCGGAACAGAGAGTAAAAGGAGTAGGTTTCTGGGCGCGATAGAATAGATTCAAGGCATAATGTACAGACAAGGTTATGGTAGGATGTGAATACAGTGGATGTAAACCTAGGCATAGTGACATTGTCTCTAGAAACATCATTTAAACCAGGTGATGCCACCGCATGTGTGGGAGGTGGAACTGAAGGGTTAGCTAAGGGATATTGAGCAGGGCTAGAGGCTCTACAGTGAAATAAGACCATCACTAAACAGAACAGCAATGGACAAGGCATATTGACATTAGGGAGAGGCATGCGTAGCCGAGTGATTATAGGGGTCCAGTGAGTAGTTAAGTTGGCTGGAAACACGGTAATGTAATTGGTTCAGAGTTTGATATTTTGAACCTGCGTGTTGTGATCGCGTTTGGTGTGGGGGGACAAAATAAATTTATGCACGATAGCGTACGTGCGGTTCCGTGTTAGGGTTGTGTCAATTTGTTTTTCTTAAATGGGTATGTGAACAATAGGCTTTAGAATATCAGCTAATTGTAAATCGCCATATTGCCATTGTTGCATCACTGGCAAGATTTTCCCAAAAAATAACTGAATCACAACTGTAAGACCATGAACTCTGTGCATTAATAAGCAAAATTTGCTAGTGTCGAACCAAATTAAAACATGATACATGTTTTGAAAGCTGAGAAACAGCCCTTTCAAATGATAGGGCATACAATAGCATCTCATGGTGTAATCAGTCAAGAAAATGGCATAACAATAATTGGCATTTACAACTTCATTTTTTTCTGTACATACTTCACTAGGCCTATAGCCTAATACCCAAGTCAGAATGGGAAGAAATGTAAAAGCATGCAACGGAGACTAAATCACCATTGCCAAATGAGCTACTGGGTTAAGACTAGAATCTCTTTAATGGAGTACCCCAATCTAAAAACAAACGGTCCCCTACGATGCATAACTGCTTGGCCTTGCATTCTGGTGCAACACAAACATCATATCCTATTTTCTATCTTTCCTGTAACAATTTAAATGTACAGTGGATGGAATACATCTTTGCTTGCTGTTTCCATTTTGAATGATGCTCTTCTTTCCCCCTTTTTACTAGGAGTATATGAGTACGTTCCCCTTGAGACTGGAGAAGGTATGAGGTTGCAGATCAACGCTCAGAACTGCGTCCACTGCAAGACCTGTGACATCAAGGACCCCAGCCAGAACATCAACTGGGTGGTGCCCGAAGGCAGTGGAGGACCAGCCTATAACGGATTGTGATTCTCTTCGTTGAGGTGGCTGCAAAAACACATTCAGGGCTTGCAGAATACTATACTGTGTGCCTAGATATGAAACGGAATGCCACCATATTCTTTCAATATGGGAAAATGGTTATAAAATAAGTGGCTTTGGTTCATGTATGGTGTCCTGAATAATGCACGTCATAAGCAGAAAGCTGCATTGACATAACTTCAAAATAGACTAACTTAACCCACTTAAATGTATTAGCTATTGCAGGTACCATTTGCAACAGCGTATGATCTGAGAGATACTGTACATAATGTCATTAGTGGGACAAATGTATGTTGGTGAATAAATATTTGCCATGCCTCGTGTCAGCTTAATCTACAAATCACAGCTCTCATTGAATGTTCAGGTAGAATTTAATTGCACCGCATACAGGTGGAGTAGGCAAATTCCAGAATGAGTCTTAACAAACCAACCACAGTTTTATGGCTTGGATCTTAAACATTCAGACAAAGGGATATTACAGTAGTTCTTTGTAAACATGAGTATCATTGACATAACACTCCAAATAATGAATACAGTGAAATACTCAAACAAAATGCTGACAGGGTTAAGCTTCCTCCATACTTAATTTTCAGCTACCCTTGTGTGCCACACAAATAACTTTCAACAACAGCCAATATTATACTGTGGTGGTTTTCAATTGGGACCTGATTGTAGCTAGCTGCCTTACAGAAATAACTCATTATTGGCGAGTGAACTTTATCAAAAATGATTGTCTGATCTTCAAGCAAACATTTTTGCATAGATTTGCTTCTCTTTCTCCTTTTCCTCCTTCACTTTCAACTGGACTCTCTTCATCTCGTTTCCAATCGCTGTCAAAGGATGAACAAGTAAATTCACTTGTCAGGCAAGGAAAACAACCTATCACAACGAAATGGCAAAACTGTTGCATGTCATGAAGGGGTTTTGTAAATAAGTTACTTTGAGCATCATACTGCTCTCACTATTGACCATTTATTCTAAGTTCTAGTTAGTCTTTAGAATATGGCTACATTTACACAGGCAGCTCAATTATTAATATTTTTTCCACTAATTGGGCAATAGATTATCCTTGGGCTGCCTGTGTAAATGCTGCCATAAGGACACAAATGATCCCCTGGATTGATTGTTACCATAAAGAAGCAGTACCAACCTTTGTCCTCTGGTGCTATTTCTTGAGCTTTCTTCAGATCACTCTGCAAAAGGTGAGAAATATTTTAGAGTTGACAGACAAGTCAAACTCCAATGATCCAGCTATTGACCACTTCCTCCAATTCCAGATTTAAAGCTGGAATCCTCAGTTGCTACATCCATTTTTGGACTTACAAATGAATATTTCATTCTTGAAGAATATCATTTATAAATGCCTCATGAGCTTAGTTCAATAGTCGTACCCCATCAGAACCCAAAATACATACTTGTTTTACACCAATGTAAAACACTGTATAGCGTCAGAACATGGTTAAAATGACGATATAATGGATGGTCAGTCCGTATTTGAGTGGTTACATTTCTCCAGGCCCATTCCTCAGTTTTATACCAATACACAGGCCGGGTGACCATTGTTTCGCCCCAACTCTTTGGAAGCAATGTTTTAGTGCAAATAAACCCATATGAATCGGTGGAGTAAAATATCCTTGTCGCATGGGTTCCAGTCCAGAAAGCCCATTTTTGTTAGGCTGGGACAAATGGTTCACATTCTGAAGTCATGATTGGTATGATAAGAGTGTATATCAACTTTTTCTTTACCATAGCTTTACTGTACTCCTTCAGTCCCTGCCAGGCCTGGGCCCTCCTGAACAGAGCTTTAGTGTTTTTCTGGTTCAACTCCAGTGCCTAAAAAAACAACAAGCAAACATACATAAATCAGACTAAATAGTGACTGTACTTCTCAGTGTTTCTTTCCCTTCCTAATCAAATTATACTTGTCACATGCGCCGAATACAACAGGTGTAGACCAAACTGTGAAATGCTTACTGACAAGCCCTTAACCAACAATGCAGTTTTCAGAAAATAGAGTTAAGAAAAATAAAGGTACACAATAACATTGAGGCTATATACAGGTGGTACCGGTAAAAGGTCAATGTGCGGGGATAGAGGTTAGTCAAGGTAATATGGACATGTAGGTAGGGGTAAAGTGACTATGCATAGATAATAAACAGCGAGTAGCAGCAGTGCAAATAGTCCAACTGGCCATTTGATTAATTGTTCAGCAGTCTTATGGCTTGGGCTTAGAAGCTGTTAAGGAGCCTTTTGGACATAGATTTGGCACTCCGGTACCGCTTGCCATGCGGTAGCAGAGAGAACAGTCTATGACAAAAAGAATTGACCTTCCTCTGACCCAGCCAAGTATATAGGTCATGGATGGCAGGAAGCTTGGCCCCAGTGATGTAAGCACTACCCTCTGTAGCAGTTGCTATACCAGAAGGTGATGCAACCGGTCAGGATGCTCTCGATGGTGCAGCTGTAGAACATTTTGAGGATCTGGGGACCCATGCCGGCTCTTTTCAGTCTTCTGAGGGGGAAAGGCATTGTCGTGCCCTATTCACGACTTTCTAGGTGTGTTTGGACATGATAGTTTGTTGGTGACGTGGACACCAAGGAACTTGAAACTCTCGACCTGCTCCACTACAGCCCCGCCGATGTGAATGGGGGCCTGTTCAGCCCACCTTTTCCTGTAGTCCACAATCATCTCCTTAGTCTTGGTTACGTTGAGGGAGAGGTTGTTGTCCTGGCACCACACTGTCAGGCCTCTGACCTCCTCCCTATAGAGACTGTCTCATTGTCGGTGGTCAGGACTACCACCGTTGTGTCGTCAGCAAAGTTAATGGTGTTGATGTCATGGACGAATAGGGAGTACAAGAGGAAACTAAGCACGCATCCCTGAGTGTCCCCCATGTTGAGAATCAGCGTGGCAGATGTGTTGTTGCCTATCGTTACCACCTGGGAACGGCCCTTCAGGAAGTCCAGGATCCAGTTGCAAAGGGATCCAGTTTAGTCCCTGGGTCCTTAGCTTAGTAATGAGCATGGAGGGCACTATGGTGTTGAACGCTGAGCTGTAATCAATGAACAGCATTCTCACATAGGTGTTCCTTTTATCCAGGTGGGAAAGGGCAGTGTGGAGTGTGACTGCGTCATCTGTGGGTTTCCGTGATGATATTGTTGATGTGAGCCATGCGGGGCAGTAGTCATTGAGGTAGGTTACTTTCTTGGAAACGGGCTATGGTGGTCTGCTTGAAACATGTACAGTTGAAGTCAGATGTTTACATACACTTATGTTGGAGTCATTAAAACTTGTTTATCAACCACTCCACAAATGTCTTGTTAACAACCTAGTTTTGGCAAGTCAGAACATCTACTTTGTGCATGACAAGTAATTTTTCCAACAATTGTTTACAGATGGATTATTTAACTTATTATTCACTGTATCACAATTCCAGTGGGTCAGAAGTGTACATTCACTAAGTTGACTGTGCCTTTAAACAGCTTAGAAAATTCCAGAAAATTATGGCTTTAGAAGCTTCTGATAGGCTAATTGACATCATTTGAGTCAATTGGAGGTGTACCTGTGGATGTATTTCAAGGCCTACCTTCAAACTCAGTGCCTCTTTGCTTGACATCATGGGAAAATCTAAAGAAATCAGCCAAGACCCCATAAAAAAATTGTAGACCTCCACAAGTCTGGTTCATCCTTGAGAGCAATTTCCAAACGCCTGAAGGTACCACGTCCATCTGCACACACGTCACGTTAGCTAATGAGCCAACCAGCTAACGTTAGCTAGTTAAACAACAATGAATTAGTGCCAAATCATGTTGTTACTACCCTGCATGAATCTGCTGAGAGCTAACCAACCAGGTTCAAATGATAGCTAGCTAACATTAGGCTCTAACTAGCAAAGCAAACAGTTCTGGGATACAAATAATAATGTCATACACGTAACGTTAGCTAGGGAGTCAGCCAGCTAAGTGTACTGTTAGCTAGCTAACTAACATAACTTGAAATGAAACCACTTGGTCAAAATTAGACACGTGTAATATCTGAAAATCTATCTTATACATCATCATGCATGATGGATGCGTCTCCCTGTCACAGATGCTATGCCAAGGTTTCCCTTAGTTTGAAGATGTAATCCGGAGTTGTTTCTCCATCTCTTTAGCTATCATATTCTTAATTCCACTGATTTCAAAACTTGATCCTCTAGAAAGTGGAGAGCAACACTTAAACAGCTCCACTACACATTGTTATAAAAAGCCGCGTTCGACAGGATTACCAACACAGACTGACCAGCTCAAATAGACAAAAGCCTTCTATATGGCAGACCAATCCAAACTCCTCTCTCGGCAAGTTCAGCCCACTCATCTCAGACAATCATGGCGAGTGTGAAGGTTTTTTCTTCTTCTGTGGCTTAACCAACAAGGCTAGTAATTTAACAATTTTATTCATATTTACAGATGGCATACAAGTATATTATTAAGGCACATGACAATTGATGTTGCAGAAGGCATTTCTGCCAAAAAACGCAATTTGGTAAATAAAATAACTTTAAAATGGCTCTCCTGGCCTCCCGGGTGGCGCAGTGGTTAAGGGCGCTGTACTGCAGCGCCAGCTGTGCCATCAGAGACTCTTTGGTTCGCTCCCGGTTCCCCGGGTTAAGGAGGGGTTGGCCGGTAGGGATGTCCTTGTCTCATTGCGCACCAGCGACTCCTGTGGCGGGCCGGGCGCAGTGCGCGCTAACCAAGGTTGCCAGGTGCACAGTGTTTCCTCCGACACATTGGTGCGGCTGGCTTCCGGGTTGGATGCGCGCTTGGTTGGGTTGTGTATCGGAGGACGCATGACTTTCAACCTTCGTCTCTCCCGAGCCCGTACGGGAGTTGTAGCGATGAGACAAGCTACTAAAAACAATTGGATACCACAAAATTGGGGAGAAAACAGGGCAAACATTTTTTTTTTTTTTTTTTTAAATGGCTCTCCTGTGAAGTTGTGACTTGCGACATACGCCTAGTTTCCTGAAACAGGTCACAATTGGTTTGGAGCAAGTAAAACGGCAGCCATCCCCCCGGCGCCATAAATACTGAATAAGAATGTTTATCTACAGATTTAACTAGAAATATTATGGTACTCTACAAAAACATATCCTCAGTTGCATTCACAATGAGTTCCATAAAGACTTTTATAGTGCTGACCACGAATGGCCTTTGAATCTTTGCCACTAATAAACAGTTGTACCGTAGTCGAGTGGTGGAAGTGTGATGGGGCTGGCATCTAGGATTTCAGCTGGCCTAAAATATTTTTCTTGCAATTTTAAATTGTTTGCATAATTTCTAATCCACTTTATTTAAAAAAAGAAATCCCATAACCATACCACATCTCCTGTGACTGAGTAGGTCTGACACCAATTATTCGACGGGTCAATTGCTTGGTCGATACGCTGTTGGTCGTCCAAGATTTTTTGGGTTGAGCAGTAACATATATATATATATATATATTTAGGGCACACGAGAAACCTGTCTTATTCGTGCCAATTGAAGTGAACGAATCCATTGCGTAGGCCTAGGGGATGGCACAGTCCAAGAAGGGGTGTGGCTGCACAATGCACGTCTCTCTCCAGAATGCGCTCTCTCCCACCAATTTGTGCACATTCATTGTTTTATAACTTCATTGTGTGAATTGTTTGCTTTCGATTGTTAGTGTCTCAAGTTACCATTACATATATCACCGGTATTACATTTACCATTAATTCCTAATCTACAATGTTTGGTTGGTTACGGTTATGTCTGTTAAGGCATTCAATATATTATTCCAGTCTTTAACCGTTCTCATTGTAGGAGTGGACATGTTGTTTGCAGAGTAAACAACCTATGCTACACTTGTGAAAAACAAACATTTTTGTCTGCACAGGACTGTGCAATGCCCCCATGTTTGGCCTAAATTACTTACCTCGTCACAGCTGTCCATAGCTTCCTGCCAGAGCTGCATCTTCAGTTTACAGGCAGCGGTGTTGAGAATGCAGCTCACCGCCGTGGGCTCCAGCTTCGCCTGGGCTTTCTCAATCTCCTGCTCATCACCGGCAACTGCCAGATACCTGGCAAGTGACACGTTTCACCATTCAGTCCTTTGCTAGGCTGGTCCCAGATCGGTTTGTGCCATTTGGATAACTCCTATAGTCATTGTGCATTCAAATGCATGTCATGCTGTGACACAAGCAGGCCTAGTACACACACACACACACACAGTAAATCACAGTGCGAGTGGAGTGAACCCTGGACAACATTTCACCTGAGAGCTTTGGAGTACTTCTTGATTGCAGACTGCCAGTCTTGGTTCTTGAAAAAGTTGTTCCCAATATTCTTAATATCCTCAGCAACACATAGGACTATGTCAACCTAACCAAAAAAACAAACAAGTATGAGACTTTTATGCTATTTTCACAATCAGTGCTGCATCAGCATTTCATAATCACAGAAATTCATAGTTCATGTCACACTTCATTTTGACTAAATAAATCAATCCACATAATAGGGGTGTGAACATTTAAACTAAATCGGGATCCTTAACGTTAACACCCCTAACCAAAAAAGAATACAAAATCCATAAAATTAAAATCACAGTGCAGTTATCACAAAGCATATTATTTTCCTAGTCATAGCCTAACTAGACAATAGGCTATAAAGGCCTGGAGAAAGTTGTGTAATTTAAATAGAACCAGAGAGGAAGAGGCTAACTTTCTGCAATTTTTTGTGAATGTGCGGTTCTTTCAGCCTGCCTCCTCCACTCTCGCACACTGGCTCACCTGCTCTTTGCAAATGAAGAACATCATAACCTACTGAAGTTGCGAGACATTGCAAGCCAAGACATTGCGAAATGCAGCATTCCATTGCAAGATACACCTTTTAATTGCCTCTAGATAGGCCTAGTGCACGGTTCTGAATGTCTAGCTAGTGGCCGACCTGCCTGTACTGTGCCCCTCCCCTCTCTCGCTAGCTCACTATGAAAGACAAGTGTTTTTGTTCTCTGCATCTAATCTGTCTCCTCCGTTCCAAAAAATACAGAATCTTTGTAGTCGATTCCAAGCGGAAATCCAATCTTGACACTCAGAAATGGGAGTCGACGTGCAAGGAGTTGAGGACAGTATTATTTTAGAGTAGAATCTCCGCCACTACATTATTGTCGTTAACAGTTGGGGAAAAGGCAGAGAAAGGCAAGCGACAGCAGCAAAGTCCTATATGGCAACACTTTTAGAAGTTAAATGAGAAGGAAATGCAAACATTGCGAGGTGGAATCGAGGTACAGTAATACAGGTGCAACCAGTGTTTCCCCTACATAAATTTAGCAGAGGCAGCCCGCCACTCCAAAAGATATGAAGAGGCGTTATAATTTCCGTGATTGTAAAATGTCAGTGTAAACTAAAAACAGATATAAAGTATGTGGAAAAGATAATGGAGCTATATTATATATTTTTTTCATAAGATCACCTTTTGAGACTGACAATAACCAAAATAAAAAATAGAACGTCAGCATGGGTATCTTCAGAGAAGCGTTTAGAGAGAAAATGAGGTAGGACTACTAACATCTTTTAAATCAACGTCGGCGTCCTCTGGGTAGTCTGGATGGGTGTCCCCTGAGCCGTCGTTCGGGGCTACTCCCCAGTTGTCTCCATGTTTATGCTCACCACACTCTGCAATGACACAGGGCTATGGGGAAAGAACCAAGAGCAAAACTGTAAATACACGATGAGCATTTCACAAGTGTCACACACTACAGAAAAATACTAGGTAATCTACCTGCTGCAAGGCAAAACATACAGCTTGCTGCTGCGTTAATGTTACTGAATGTAGCAATGGAGTGGTAGTTATACTCATTGATTGACCTTGAGAGGTGTGTCCTCGTTAGTCTCTATGGCCTCCAGTGTTTTCACCAGCCCTAACCCCTTCAAGACTTGTCCAAAGACAACGTGTTTGCCATCTAGATGAGCAGTGGGCACAGTGGTGATGAAGAACTGGGAGCCATTGGTGGCGGGTCCAGAATTGGCCATACTCAGCAAGCCCTCTTTGTCGTGCTGGAGAGGACACAGACACCCACATGTTAATTCAATGATGACCAAGAAAACATAAATAATTTGTCATGCTAAGGGCCAGGAGTTATTCATATGACTAAAGCCCAGACTTTATACTGGTCAAGAAAATCTCCTATATTATTCCAAGTCATTATGAAAATCCTTACCTTGTAATGGAAGTTCTCATCTTCAAACTTCTCCCCATAGATGCTCTCCCCTCCAGTGCCGTTCTGATTGGAGAAATCTCCTCCCTGGATCATGAACTGCTTGATAACTTAAATTGATTGACAGCGTACATGTTTGTGGTCATTATTGATCTTACTGCAGTTTGTAACCATAAAATGGATGTACTACCGCAATATAGATGTGATCTATATATAGTTTTGGTGATTTCTGGTATATCATCAAGCTAAATCACAACACATTTTTGGACTCATTCAGCAGTCTTTACCTGATTAAGTACAATAGCACTGGAAATTAATGTTTACAATTCTATTTATAGTCCAAAAATGTAATTAGAAAATTATGCCGTTGCTGCTTCCTCCTGTTGACAAAACATTGATAAATAGCCCATATTGATCATCATAAACTGGGTGGTTGAGCCCTGAATTCTGATTATGGTCTGATATACCATGTCATTCAGCCATACAACGGGTATGACACAATTTTTAGTTTTACTGCTCTAATTGCATTGGTAACCAGTTTATAATAGCAATAAAGGCTAATTTGGTGTTTGTAATATATGGCCAATATACCACGTCTAAGGACTGTGTCCAGGCACTCCGAGTTGCGTCGTGCTACAGAACAGCCCTTAGCATTAGTATATTATCCATATACCACACTTCCTCAGGCCTTATTGCTTAACTAGACCGGCTGTAAGCAAGCAGGTACGATCTGCTGGCTAACAAACAGTGGAAATGCACAATACTTACTCCTGTGGAAAGGACATCCTTTGAAATGGAGTGGTTTTCCTGTGGTTTTGCCAGTTCCCTTCTCTCCAGTACAGAGTGCTCGAAAGTTTTCAGCGGTTTTGGGGACAACGTCAGCAAACAGCTCGAACACGATTCGGCCAACTGGTGAGAACATAGCATGACATTATGTGGATAGTTGGTCTTTAAAAAATGCAATTTCAAATTAGATGTAACTCAAAAACAAGCCTTTTAGTCCTCAACTAGCTAATCTGGTAGACACTGGAGTGTTGAATATTTACGAAAAACATGACAGCACGTGCTTGTTGCTTCGAATGGAACGTTAATGTATCAGGCGAATGGATATTCACAAATTAGACTAACTTGTTATATTTAGACAGTAAAAAATAGCTAACAATACAAGTACCTAAATGGTTTAAAATAGCATAGGAATTACAAATGTGTACTTTAATATACATTGGTCGCTGTAACGTTAATTTAAGATCATGCTAGCTAGCATGAATGTGCTTTTTCTAGAAACCACCCGGCGCTGCTAGCTTGCCATTAGCCTAGCGTGTCCAGTTAAATGACTAACAGCGCTTTATTGAAAATATCCTAACCTCTTTCACCACCAATGTCTACATCAAAGAAGACACGGGGGTTTTCTTTGTTTGAAGGCTTGGTCACGGGTGTTGCGTTAGACATTTCTAAAATTCTAAACGTCAGCTCGCTAAAGTTACTTCCACAATACTCCTAGTTATCAGCGACTCGTCAGCAACACTCAAAATGAACTTCCGGGTCACGGAATTTCCGAAAAATTACAAATAAAAGCCCCCTCACGTAATAGTACAAAAGTGTCATTAACCTGTATTTATTTATGAAACATTGTCTACACATTAATAATGATGAATATTTGTTCATATTTAAGTGATATTTGCATTTAATGTGGGTTTTAAAACATGTTCCAAGGTAAAATGAATGCCCCCAACGCAGTACTCTTATGGAGAGAAAACTATTCTAGGTGCTGAAGTAAAAGTGGGGTTAGGATTCCTCACTAGGATCTGTATGGTGTTCCTTCATGCGGGACTGAGGTCTTTATGGCCAGCAATACTTTATACTCCATTAATGAAATAAACTGTTGGCCTACAATTGACATATTGGCTTAAAGAGAAAACAATTCTCGGTGCCGAAGTAAAAGCGGGGTTGGGATTACTCACTACTTTTAAAAATGTATTTAACCTTTATTTAACTTGGCAAGTCAGTTAAGAACAAATTCTTATTTACAATGACGGCCTACCCCGGCCAAACCTGGACGACGCTGGGCCAATTGTGCGCCGCTCTATGGGAATCTCAGTTACGGCCGGATGTGATGCAGCCTGGATTCAAACCAGGGACTGCAATGATGCCTCTTGCAGTGAGATGCAGTGCCTTAGACTGCTGCGCCAATAACATGGTACAAACATTGATAGGCACAGACAACAGCACAAAGGGCAAAAAGGAAGAGACAACAATAAGTAAGTGTTAGTAACAATGTCCATGTTTGAGTCTTTGAATGTAGAGATGGAGATAAAACTGTCCAGTTTGAGTATTCATTGCAGCTCGTTCCAGTCGCTATTTGCAGAAAACTGAAAAGAGGAGCAAACCAGGGATGTGTGTGCTTTGTGGACTTTTAACAGAATGTGACTGGCAGAACGGTTGTTGAATGTGGAGGATGAGGGTTGCAGTAGGTATCTCAGATAGGGGGGGGGGGGTTCCTGTGCAATTGGGTCCTGGACTTCCTGACGGGCCGCCCCGGGTGGTGAAGGTAGGAAACATCTCCACTTCGCTGATCCTCAACACTGGGGCCCCACAAGGGTGGGTGATCAGCCCCTTCCTGTACTCCCTGTTCACCCATGACTGCGTGGCCATGCACGCCTCCAAATCGATCATTTACATTTACATTTAAGTCATTTAGCAGACGCTCTTATCCAGAGCGACTTACAAATTGGTGAATTCACCTTCTGACATCCAGTGGAACAGCCACTTACAATAGTGCATCTAAGTCATTAAGGGGGGGTGAGAAGGATTACTTATCCTATCCTAGGTATTCCTTGAAGAGGTGGGGTTTCAGGTGTCTCCGGAAGGTGGTGATTGACTCCGCTGTCCTGGCGTCGTGAGGGAGTTTGTTCCACCATTGGGGGGCCAGAGCAGCGAACAGTTTTGACTGGGCTGAGCGGGAACTGTACTTCCTCAATGGTAGGGAGGCGAGCAGGCCAGAGGTGGATGAACGCAGTGCCCTTGCTTGGGTGTAGGGCCTGATCAGAGCCTGGAGGTACTGCGGTGCCGTTCCCCTCACAGCTCCGTAGGCAAGCACCATGGTCTTGTAGCGGATGCGAGCTTCAACTGGAAGCCAGTGGAGAGAGCGGAGGAGCGGGGTGACGTGAGAGAACTTGGGAAGGTTGAACACCAGACGGGCTGCGGCGTTCTGGATGAGTTGTAGGGGTTTAATGGCACAGGCAGGGAGCCCAGCCAACAGCGAGTTGCAGTAATCCAGACGGGAGATGACAAGTGCCTGGATTAGGACCTGCGCCGCTTCCTGTGTGAGGCAGGGTCGTACTCTGCGGATGTTGTAGAGCATGAACCTACAGGAACGGGCCACCGCCATGATGTTGGTTGAGAACGACAGGGTGTTGTCCAGGATCACGCCAAGGTTCTTAGCGCTCTGGGAGGAGGACACAATGGAGTTGTCAACCGTGATGGCGAGATCATGGAACGGGCAGTCCTTCCCCGGGAGGAAGAGCAGCTCCGTCTTGCCGAGGTTCAGCTTGAGGTGGTGATCCGTCATCCACACTGATATGTCTGCCAGACATGCAGAGATGCGATCGCCACCTGGTCATCAGAAGGGGGAAAGGAGAAGATTAATTGTGTGTCGTCTGCATAGCAATGATAGGAGAGACCATGTGAGGTTATGACAGAGCCAAGTGACTTGGTGTATAGCGAGAATAGGAGAGGGCCTAGAACAGAGCCCTGGGGGACACCAGTGGTGAGAGCGCGTGGCGAGGAGACAGATTCTCGCCACGCCACCTGGTAGGAGCGACCTGTCAGGTAGGACGCAATCCAAGCGTGGGCCGCGCCGGAGATGCCCAACTCGGAGAGGGTGGAGAGGAGGATCTGATGGTTCACAGTATCGAAGGCAGCCGATAGGTCTAGAAGGATGAGAGCAGAGGAGAGAGAGTTAGCTTTAGCAGTGCGGAGCGCCTCCGTGATGCAGAGAAGAGCAGTCTCAGTTGAATGACTAGTCTTGAAACCTGACTGATTTGGATCAAGAAGGTCATTCTGAGAGAGATAGAGGGAGAGCTGGCCAAGGACGGCACGTTCAAGAGTTTTGGAGAGAAAAGAAAGAAGGGATACTGGTCTGTAGTTGTTGACATCGGAGGGATCGAGTGTAGGTTTCTTCAGAAGGGGTGCAACTCTCGCTCTCTTGAAGACGGAAGGGACGTAGCCAGCGGTCAGGGATGAGTTGATGAGCGAGGTGAGGTAAGGGAGAAGGTCCCCGGAAATGGTCTGGAGGAGAGAGGAGGGGATAGGGTCGAGCGGGCAGGTTGTTGGGCGGCCGGCCGTCACAAGAAGCGAGATTTCATCTGGAGAGAGAGGGGAGAAAGAGGTCAGAGCACAGGGTAGGGCAGTGTGAGCAGAACCAGCGGTGTCGTTTGACTTAGCAAACGAGGATCGGATGTCGTCGACCTTCTTTTCAAAATGGTTGACGAAGTCATCTGCAGAGAGGGAGGAGGGGGGGAGGGGGAGGAGGATTCAGAAGGGAGGAGAAGGTGGCAAAGAGCTTCCTAGGGTTAGAGGCAGATGCTTGGAATTTAGAGTGGTAGAAAGTGGCTTTAGCAGCAGAGACAGAGGAGGAAAATGTAGAGAGGAGGGAGTGAAAGGATGCCAGGTCCGCAGGGAGGCGAGTTTTCCTCCATTTCCGCTCGGCTGCCCGGAGCTCTGTTCTGTGAGCTCGCAATGAGTCATCGAGCCACGGAGCGGGAGGGGAGGACCGAGCCGGCCTGGAGGATAGGGGACATAGAGAGTCAAAGGATGCAGAAAGGGAAGAGAGGAGGGTTGAGGAGGCAGAGTCAGGAGAAAGGTTGGAGAAGGTATGAGCAGAGGGAAGAGATGAAAGGATGGAAGAGGAAAGAGTAGCGGGGGAGAGAGAGCGAAGGTTGGGACGGCGCGATACCATCCGAGTAGGGGCAGTGTGGGAAGTGTTGGATGAGAGCGAGAGGGAAAAGGATACAAGGTAGTGGTCGGAGACTTGGAGGGGAGTTGCAGTGAGGTTAGTGGAAGAACAGCATCTAGTAAAGATGAGGTCGAGCGTATTGCCTGCCTTGTGAGTAGGGGGGAAGGTGAGAGGGTGAGGTCAAAAGAGGAGAGGAGTGGAAAGAAGGAGGCAGAGAGGAATGAGTCAAAGGTAGACGTGGGGAGGTTAAAGTCGCCAAGGACTGTGAGAGGTGAGCCGTCCTCAGGAAAGGAGCTTATCAAGGCATCAAGCTCATTGATGAACTCTCCGAGGAACCTGGAGGGCGATAAATGATAAGGATGTTAAGCTTGAAAGGGCTGGTAACTGTGACAGCATGGAATTCAAAGGAGGCGATAGATAGATGGGTAAGGGGAGAGAGAGAGAATGACCACTTGGGAGAGATGAGGATCCCGGTGCCACCACCCCGCTGACCAGAAGCTCTCGGGGTGTGCGAGAACACGTGGGCGGACGAAGAGAGAGCAGTAGGAGTAGCAGTGTTATCTGTGGTGATCCATGTTTCCGTCAGTGCCAGGAAGTCGAGGGACTGGAGGGAGGCATAGGCTGAGATGAACTCTGCCTTGTTGGCCGCAGATCGGCAGTTCCAGAGGCTACCGGAGACCAGGAACTCCACGTGGGTCGTGCGCGCTGGGACCACCAGATTAGGGTGGCCGCGGCCACGCGGTGTGGAGCGTTTGTATGGTCTGTGCAGAGAGGAGAGAACAGGGATAGATAGACACATAGTTAACAGGGTACAGAAGAGGCTACGCTAATGCAAAGGAGATTGGAATGACAAGTGGACTACACGTCTCGAATGTTCAGAAAGTTAAGCTTACATAGCAAGAATCTTATTGACTAAAATGATTGAAATGAAACAGTACTGCTGGAGTAGGCTAGCTGGTAGTGGCTGCGATGTTGACACTACACTAATCAAGTCGTTCCGTCGAGTGTAATAGTTTCTACAGTGCTGCTATTCGGGGGCTAGCTGGCTAGCTAGCAAGGTTGATTGCGTTCCGTTACTTAAAGAACGACAATAGCTGGCTGGCTAACCTAGAAAATCGCTCTAGGCTACACAATTGTCTTAGATACAAAGACGGCTATGTAGCTAGCTAGCTACGATCAAACAAAACAAACCGTTGTACTGTAATAGTTACTACAGTGCTGCTATTCGGGGGCTAGCTACGTTAGAAGAACGACAATAGCTGGCCAGCTAACCTAGAAAATCGCTCTAGACTACACAATGTCTTAGATACAAAGACGGCTATGTAGCTGGCTAGCTACGATCAAACAAATCAAACCGTTGTACTGTAATGAAGTGAAATGAAAATGTGATACTACCTGTGGAACGACGCGGAATGTTGACCGGGTAGTTGGAGTTCAATTCGGTAGAGGTTGGCTAGCTGTTGGCTAGCTAGCTAGCAGCATTTCCTACGTTAAGGACGACAAATAGCTGGCTAGCTAACCTCGGTAAATTAAGATAATCACTCTAAGTCTACACACTCTAAACTGCACAATTATCTTGGATACGAAGACAACTATGTAGCTAGCTGACACTACGCTAATCGAGTCGTTCAGTTGAGTGTAATAGTTTCTACAGTGCTAGTGGACAGTGGATGTTAGCTAGCTGCTTAGCTGCTTAGCTAGCTGCTTAGCTAGCTGCTGGGCAGATACGTTAGGACGACGAAATACGATAATTATGCAATTGTCGTTGATACAAAGACGGCTATGTAGCTGGCTAAGAAGAAATTGCTAAGATTAGACAAATCAAACCGTTGTACTATAACGAAATGTAATGAAAAGTTATAAAAAGTTATACTACCTGCGGACCGAAGTGTAGATGCGGCCGCTCGCTCCAACCGGAACCGGATCAACAAGTTTGCACACGACAACAGTAGTGGGCTTGATCACCAACAACGATGAGACAGCCTACAGGGAGGAGGTGAGGGCCCTCGGAGTGTGGTGTCAGGAAAACAACCTCTCACTCAACGTCAACAAAACAAAAGGAGATGATCGTGGACTTCAGGAACCAGCAGATGGAGCACCACCCTATCCACATCGATGGGACAGCAGTGGAGAAGGTGGAAAGTTAAGTTCCTCGCGTACACATCACGGACAAACTGAAATGGTCCACCCACACAGACAGTGTGGTGGAGAGGGCGCAACAGCGCCTCTTAAACCTCAGGAGGCTGAAAAGAATTTGGCTTGGCACCTAAAACCTTCACAAAGCAACATTTTTTTCCCGCCTCCTGAGGTTGAAGAGGCACTGTTGCGCTTTCTTCACCACACTGTCTGTGTGAGTGGACCATTTCCGATCGTCCGTGATGTGTACGCCAAGGAACTTGAAGCTTTCCACCTGTTCCACTGCGGTCCCGTCGACGTGGATAGGAGTGTGGTCCCACTGCTGGTTGCCTGAAGTCCACTATCAGCTCCTTTGTTTTGTCGACATTGAGTGAGAGGTTATTTTCCTGGCACCACACTCCCAGGGCCCTTACCTCCTCTCTTTAGGCTGTCCGATCTCTGGTTTCAGCACTTGCTATTTAGAAAGTACAGTTGGCGAGCGCACAGTGCCCTGTTCGGAAGTTGGCTTCACCTAAAGTAAATTGATATTTTGCCAAAATTATATTGTTTCTCCTGTCTAAATCATTCAAAATACTTTACCAGAGAGCTTGATGTAGCCACAGAGGACCATTAGCTTCTTCTTTTTTTTTAAATACTCTGGATTCTTTCAAATCACAAGTGTAGAGGCCTATGCCTATTTGGCAAGCCAGCAATTTGGGGAGCACTCGTGGCAATAGGCCTAGCAGATGATTGAGTTGCAGCTATCAGTGAAAAGTATCTAAAATGTGTGAAGATAATCTGTCTTGAGTATAATTTAAAGTGGTAAAACAAGGAGGGGAGGGGTGTGTAGCAAAGATATAGGCATCTCTCTCCAGAATGCATGCACTCAGCTCTCCAGAATGTGCTCCACTGTCTCCTGCCAATTATTGCACATTCATTGTGTGAATTGTTTGCCCTTTGATTGTTTATTTTTATCAGTTCCCCATTACACACAGTAGGGCAAAAAATAATTTAGTCAGCCACCAATTGTGCAAGTTCTCCCACTTAAAAAGATGAGAGGCCTGTAATTTTCACTATAACAGTTACAAATGGTGCCCAACAGGGGCCTACATAAAGCTGTCCCAACAGCAGAGCTTTCTTTTCAGCACCATGGAGTGAATACTTACAACTGCTTACACCAGCGAAATTGTTGTTTGCCCTTTGATTGTTTATTTTTATCAGTTCCCCATTACATACAGTGGGGCAAAAATAATTTAGTCAGCCACCAATTGTGCAAGTTCTCCCACTTAAAAAGATGAGAGGCCTGTAATTTTCATCATAGGTACACTTCAACTATGACAGACAAAATGAGAAAAAAAATCCAGAAAATCACATTGTATGATTTTCAATCAATTTATTTGCAAATTATGGTGGAAAATAAGTATTTGGTCACCTACAAACAAGCAAGATTTCTGGCTCTCACAGACCTGTAACTTCTTCTTTAAGAGGCTCCTCTGTCCTCTACTCGTTACCTGTATTAATGGATATGTGCTGAGAGGAGGACAGTGTACCTTCTAACCATACTCCCAATTGTATGAGGTGACTACCTCAAACTACCGAAACGCTCAGAGGTAGTAATCACACTGGTGTCGGGGGTCAGAACAAGGTTAAGGGCAGATAAAGCATGTTGGGAGTATGGCTAGCACACATGAAAGATATTTATATTCCTGTAATGTCGACAATTTATTTTGTAGTCCTTTATCGAGGGCTTTATTCACTTCAATTTTATAGTTGGAGATAGGATCGAAAATCAATTTCTTGTAACATTTTCTATTATTTTTTCCGATAAACATGTTGGTATTAGAAATCACAATCCCACCTCCCTTATCTGATCTCTGTATATTAATCGAGTTATCATTCGTTATGTCATCAAGCATTTTATTTTATGCCAAGAGTGTGCAAAGCTGTCAAGGCAAAGGGTGGCTACTTTGAAGAATCTTAAATATGTTTTGATTTGTTCAATACTTTTTTGGTTACTAAATGATTCCATGTGTTTCTTCATAGTGTTGATGTCGTCACTATTATTCTACAATGTAGAAAATAGTAGAAATAAAGAAAAACCCTTGAATGAGTCGGTGTCAACTTTTAACTGGTACTGTATGTCTGATCAATGTCAATTTTGCATTCATTTGTAGCTTGGATTTTGCCTAAAGGCACCTGAATGACTCTCCAACCATGAGAAACAAGAGTCTCTGGTCTGATGAAACCAAGACTGAACTCTTTGGTCTGAATGCCAAGCGTCACATCTGGAGGAAACCTGGCACCATCCCTACGGTGAAGCATGATGTGGGGATGTTTTTTAGCGGCAGGTGAGACTAGTCAGGATCGAGGGAACGATGAATGGAGCAAAGTACAGAGAGATTCTTGATGAAAACCTGCTCCAGAGCGCTCAGGACCTCAAACTGGGGTGAAGGTTCACCTTCCAACGGCCCTAAGCACACAGCCAAGACTACCAGGAGAGGCTTCGGGACAGGTCTCTGAATGTCCTTGAGTGGCCCAGCCAGAGGCCAGACTTGGACCCGATCTTGTAGTGTTATACTCAAGAAGACTCAAGGCTGTAATCGCTGCCAAAGGTGCTTCAACAAAGCACTGAGTAAATGCTCGGAATACGTAAATATGTAAATGTGATATTTCAGTTTTGTATTTTTTAGACATTTAAAAAAATACAATTAAAAAACTTTTTGCTTTGTCATTATGGTTTATTATGTATAGATTTGATGAGGGAAAAAAAGTTTTATCCATTTTAGATTAAGGCTGTGACGTAACAAAATGTGGAAAAAGTCAAGGGGTCTAAATACTTTCCAAATGCACTGTGCACTTATTAGTTTCTTAGCTACAGGATACATATCTCCCTAGCATATTATATAATTAATGCAGAAGCATACAATACATTTTTGGACTCACCTTGTTGTGCTGTGGTCACAAAAACAGGAAGGTGGCGCGCTGGTCCTTGTGGGCAAATTTTGTCATCAAAGTGTTGTATTCTCTGGATTTATGTTGCTTTCAAGACAACTGGGAACTTATGACGTCAGTGATCTTCAGGTTGGAGCTCTAGAAAGAGACCCGAGTTCTCGACTTGGAATTCCGAGTTTGATGACGGTTCAAAACGTATTTTCCCAGTTTGAGCAAATTCTTTTCAGAGTTCCGAGCTGTCTTGAACTAACTAAAGTCTGAGATTTCTGAGTTTCCAGTTATTTTGAACACGGCAAAAGTCATGCTGGATTGACAGCATGAATGTTTATTATTTTAAGCTTGGGAAAGAGACCCTTAAACCCAGACCCACTCCACTGAATAGCAGGCTAGTGATTGCTATGCAATGCTTGCAGTTAGCCACTGATTCCTTCCAAACCCCTCATTGCTGAATTTGCGATTTCCAACTTGTTGTGTAATGTTTATGGCCGATCAGCACTGATAGGTTTTAGTTTTATCCATAATTTATTTTCATATGACAAGAATTGAAAAGGATTTGCCAGTAGATTGCTGATTGCTGAGTCATGATTATGAATGCTTGTCTACCTTGCTATCTGAGATTTTGAAAGTATGTTGACATGATCAGTCCAATCAAAGCTACGGTAGATATAACTTGATTTGACGTCATATTATCTGTGGCCAATGACCTTGAGACTTCTTGGATGGGCACTTATAATGTAACTCTATGGCAGTGCCCAAGGGGAGACCATGTTTGTATGCAGCTTTATTAACTCAATTGTTCTGTTTTATTTACATAGTTTGCAAACTGATATGACACATATGAATGTCAAAATAACATGAAAAACAAGCTTTTTTTTGCTAAACAGGTGGGGCAGAGAGGCCCTGAATGACAGGTAACCACTGAAGCTTGTATAGTTTAAAAATACATTTCTCTCTTTTGACTGAGGTCTATATGACCAACAACACTTTGTACTCCACCAACTCTATTGGTCCCAATGCAATACACTATAGGCATATACATATGGGTTTATAGAGCAAAAATGACTATAGGTGCCAAAGTTAAATTGGGGTTTGGATTACTCACTAGGGTCTGTAGAATTTATGGTGTTATTCCATGGTGGACTGCGGTCTAAATGCCCAGCAACACTTTCTACTCCACCCACTCCATTCACTGCAATGCAATACACTGTAGGCCTATAGGTGATTAGTTATTTTAAAGACACAATGTAAAAAATGGACTGATAATGACCTAGATGAACTTGATGATGAGCCAGCTGTACCTTTTATACATTTAAATCAGTCCAAGGCCTGCCTTGATCTGTGCCATAAAGATGCATCTTGGCCTGACAAATAATGTCAAACGAATGGAGCCATTGGACACTATACGGTAAAAATGTTGCACTGTAGAGGCAAAACGATCCATTGTGTGTCCAGAATACTAGGGTCCAGTCTACTAGAGTCACTCGAATACAAAACAGCCAATCCCTTCTTCAAGCCTTTCCCTTCAAGTAAACTGATGAGGTTCATCAAGGCCAGAACAGCAAGGCTCGTTAATAGCACTTACTCTGACGCTATGAGGACGGTGAACTCTCGTCGAGTCTAAATCGTACCTATGCACTGCTGTACTGTCACTTTAATTCACTGCTGACTGACTAATTCAGGTCTATATCTAAATGTCAAAACAATACATAAACTATTCTAGCTTTCTCTTGGTTTTGCTTCCAGTGTGAAATAAAACACCATTCCATACCAGACTTGCATTCCATAGCTTGCCCTATAATGTAGGTGAAAGATTCAGACTATTAGCATGTGATTAGGTGAGTAGGAACTGCTTCAGAGAAACAATGGCAACTGCTGTATGTTATCAGTAGATGGGGTGTTAACTGACTGGCATACCTGTAAATGACATACAGTGCCTTGCGAAATTATTCGGCCCCCTTGAACTTTGCAACCTTTTGCCACATTTCAGGCTTCAAACGTAAAGATATAAAACTGTATTTTTTTGTGAAGAATCAACAACAAGTGGGACACAATCATGAAGTGGAACGACATTTATTGGATATTTCAAACTTTTTTAACATATCAAAAACTGAAAAATTGGCCGTGCAAAATTATTCAGCCCCCTTAAGTTAATACTTTGTAGCGCCACCTTTTGCTGCGATTACAGCTGTAAGTCACTTGGGGTATGTCTATCAGTTTTGCACATCGAGAGACTGACATTTTTTCCCATTCCTCCTTGCAAAACAGCTCGAGCTCAGTGAGGTTGGATGGAGAGCATTTGTGAACAGCAGTTTTCAGTTATTTCCACAGATTCTCGATTGGATTCAGGTCTGGACTTTGACTTGGTCATTATAACACCTGGATATGTTTATTTTTGAACCATTCCATTGTAGATTTTGCTTTATGTTTTGGATCATTGTCTTGTTGGAAGACAAATCTCCGTCCCAGTCTCAGGTCTTTTGCAGACTCCATCAGGTTTTCTTCCAGAATGGTCCTGTATTTGGCTCCATCCATCTTCCCATCAATTTGAACCATCTTCCCTGTCCCTGCTGAAGAAAAGCAGGCCCAAACCATGATGCTGCCACCACCATGTTTGACAGTGGGGATGGTGTGTTCAGGGTGATGAGCTGTGTTGCTTTTACGCCAAACATAACGTTTTGCATTGTTGCCAAAAAGTTCAATTTTGGTTTCATCTGACCAGAACACCTTCTTCTACATGTTTGGTGTGTCTCCCAGGTGGCTTGTGGCAAACTTTAAACGACACTTTTTATGGATATCTTTAAGAAATGGCTTTCTTGCCACTCTTCCATAAAGGCCAGATTTGTGCAATATACGACTGATTGTTGTCCTATGGACAGAGTCTCCCACCTCAGCTGTAGATCTCTGCAGTTCATCCGGAGTGATCATGGGCCTATTGGCTGCATCTCTGATCAGTCTTCTCCTTGTATGAGCTGAAAGTTTAGAGGGACGGCCAGGTCTTGGTAGATTTGCAGTGGTCTGATACTCCTTCCATTTCAATATTATCGCTTGCACAGTGCTCCTTGGGATGTTTAAGGCTTGGGAAATCTTTTTGTATCCAAATCCGGCTTTAAACTTCTTCACAACAGTATCTCGGACCTGCCTGGTGTGTTCCTTGTTCTTCATGATGCTCTCTGCGCTTTTAACGGACCTCTGAGACTATCACAGTGCAGGTGCATTTATACGGAGACTTGATTACACACAGGTGGATTGTATTTATCATCATTAGTCATTTAGGTCAACATTGGATCATTGAGAGATCCTCACTGAACTTCTGGAGAGAGTTTGCTGCACTGAAAGTAAAGGGGCTGAATAATTTTGCATGCCCAATTTTTCAGTTTTTGATTTGTTAAAAAAGTTTGAAATATCCAATAAATGTCGTTCCACTTCATGATTGTCCCACTTGTTGTTGATTCTTCACAAAAAAATAGTTTTATATTTTTATGTTTGAAGCCTGAAATGTGGCAAAAGGTCGCAAAGTTCAAGGGGGCCGAATACTTTCGCAAGGCACTGTACATTATCCTAATGATGATGAGCAGGCTGCAGGCTTTATTCACATTTACATAAGCCCTTACATAGCAAAACATGCATCAGGTAAAGCGATTTGGCTAGGCAAAGATATCTCTCTTTTTTAGGCAGTATCATAGTAAGATCATATAGGTTAGTATCACCACAATTATGCTTATAGCCTATCAGGGTAGCCTAGTGGTTAGAGCATTGGACTAGTAACCGTAAGGTTGCAAGTTCAAATCCCCAAGCTGACAAGTTACAAATCTGTTTGCATCTTGGATTTGGGATTTTGGACTGAAAGTAGCAGGGATGTGGGTTGGGGTTTTTCTGATTGTGTGACATTATTGCCTTGTGCTCACCAGGTAAAAGTAAACTGGACCCTGGTTTTATGGACACACAATTGATTGTGTGCCTGTACGGTGCTATATTGAGTTTGAGTTATTTTTTTACAGGGACAGTGCACATTAATCAACGTTTCAGTAAAAGTGCTGGTTTTAGCCAGCTGGCTAATTTTCAACCGCAGTCCCTGGGCAGGTTATTAAAAACAATTACAATATAGACAATAGCAACATAGGACAAGCAAGACAGAGCAACATAGGACAAGCAAGACGTAGCACACAGACATAGCAACATAGAACAAAAAGCAGCAAGACAAAATTCATAAAAGCAACAAAGTGTTTCCACACCTCACAAGCTACAGACAACATGGAAAGCAGCAACACACAGCTAGGGATTATATTCATAAATCTGATTGACCTTTAGCCATGTCTTCAAGCATTTTGTGAAAGTGTGATATGTGGTGCAGTTATGTGTGTCTGATGGCAGTGTATTCCAGACATGGGAGTATCATAGATTTGAAGTACAGTTTTGCTACCTCTAGTCAAACAATTTGGTACAAATCGGAAATTAGCTAGGTTGAATTTGGTTATTTGAATTAACTTTTTTGTACCATATAGTGTCCATGACTCTATTTAAAAGTCCAGCAACACTTGTTATGACCTTGATTTTTGTTCAGCCTCACCTGTTTTGGATTCTAGGGACTCTAGTGAATAGACTGAACCCTGATTTTATGGACATACAATTGATCGTTTTTCCTGTACAGTGCTATATCTGTACCCAGGGTTGGGTATGTTACTTCTAAATGTAATCCGTTACAGTTACCAGTTCAAAATTGTAATCAGTAATGTAACTTTTGGATTACCTCAACTCAGTAACAATCTGATTACATTCAGTTACTTTCCCCTTAAGAGGCATTAGAAGACAAAAATGTATGTTACCAATTGAACTACATCTACTGCAGGATAAATCAATGTTAAAGTTTACATAGCTGGCCATATATGGATGTTACATTTTACTTTATGGGTTGGTTATGTAGGCTTTATCTAATCTAAACCATCGCTTTCTATTACATACAATAATATGATTAAGTTATATCTTTACATTAATATATATTTAAAAAAATGGATATAGCAGCTACAGATGGACCCTTTTTAAGTCTATCAAAAGTGTGCGAGTTTGAGCATGTGTCCATTAGGCCTATGGATTTATTTGTATTTTTATCAGCATGAATTGGATTGAGCAATAAAATACCAACTTTTATTCCATAGGCTGGGATCCGAACTATGCAGCTGTTGCAATAGCACATCTTTCATTGGTTTCAAAAACGATGATTGATAGGCAGTTTAAACTTCTTGAATTGAACCATTATTGGGTTCAAATGCACTTAGATTTGTGAACAGCCATCCACGATAACCACATTCTGTAAGGCGCAAATAGTTAAATGAGAGAACAGCAGTGGGATTCACAACAATGCGCTATGTAGATATCAATAATAAGTGATATCCGGATCGATTAATGCTGTAATCCTTACCTCCAAGCGTTTATTCAAATTGGATCATCTATGGATGCCGACGGCAGTCGCACCATTCGAAGACATAGCTTGGACTGTAGCCTACAAAACCTATTCCTGCTATTTTCCCGAGATCCATCGAACACATTTGGTGATTCATCATAGTGGTCTCTGACTGGTGGTCAGACTCACTCACATCGAACACACTTAAAGTTGCGCTTTTTAAAACCCTGATTTGAATGTCATTGAGAAAACAGAAGTGTCAAAGATTTTTTTTTAATCGCAAGCATCCTTTCTGAATTTAAAAGTAATCTTCGAAGTAATCATCTAGTTTTTCAAAAGCATCTAATCTGATTACAATATTTTTGCTGGTAATGTAACGGATTACAGTTATCGTTTTTTTGTAATCCTTTACATTACCACCCCTGTGTGTACCGTATAGTGTCCAGGGGCCCCATGCAAATTTATTTGCTCTACCTTATAATATTATTTCTTATTTATATAAGTCATTATCTTTCGTTCAGTTTCCTCGGTGTAGCTATAATTAAACATAATGTAAAAAAAACATCATGCTGCAATTAGCGTTTTTACAGCGGACTTTTATTTTGATGGCAAAATCCCCCAAACGGAAGTCTTAATGCTGCTACCGGCATGAGAATGTTGCTGCCGTGATGCTAAGGATATTCAAATTCTGGATATCGCGATATTTAATTTATTATATACACGTTAAATCTCGCGATATTTAATGGATTATATTTAGACGCTTTGAAACATTTTAAAACATGGAACAACACTGCTGTCTACTGCACCCAAAATTAGTAGATTTTTCAAAAAATATATTTTCTATCCCGTGTTCTGTCCCCAATCCTAAAAGAGTGGACCCTTTTGCCTAATCCCATTCCAATCAACCACTGCTATAACCTATATGATAGTAGATACGTCCCAAAAGTGTGCATGTGAATAATCAATCAAATTTATTTAGAAAGCCCTTCTTGCATCTGCTGATGTCACAAAGTGCTGTACAGAAACCCAGCCTAAAACCCCAAACAACAAGCAATGCAGGTGTAGAAGCACGGTGGCTAGGAAAAACTCCCTAGAAAGGCCGAAACCGAGGAAGAAACCTAGAGAGGAACCAGGCTATGGGGGATCGCCAGTCCTCTTCTGGATGTGCTGAAGAGGAAGATAGTATGTTGGCCATGTATTGATAGAAAATCACTGTAGAAAAATAGATGAAAAAAAAAGTAATTTCTGTATTGCCACAAGAGGTCTTAGATAGGGTCAGATATTAAATGGAGGCAAGATTAACACCAAATTGAAGTTGAGCTAACAAGAATATGTTGCTGTGCCTTATTACATGACAATTGGAAATCTCTGGTGCAGTAAAAACTCCTCTCCCAATCTGAGTCAGCAGCAGTTACCGGAGCTTGACTTTGGCAAATGTAATTGCTTTTGCTCAGGGGATGGATTATCTTCACACACACTTGTTATCGAAAGTTTGAATCTATGACACAAGACAGGAAAGACCTGGGTCCTGGACCTGTGGGATGCAATACTGGTGTCCGAGACATCCTTGGTGAATTGACATTTTCATTCTCAGTTGCCCATGTAGAGCTAGCAGATCAGAAAACATATAAGTACTTTTAGATAAGTGGCAAAACTTTTTATATTTTAAAGTAAAGCCAATGGACTTAACAAAAAAATGTATTGTTTACACTTAGCTTTACTTTCACCTTTCAGACAAAACTTGGAGATATTTTCATCTCATCAAATCCTTGTTTGAGGATTTAAAGGATTCCTAATTTACTGTAAATGTTGCTGCATAACTAACTGCAAAATACACCAGTGTAAGGGTGTGGTATAGTAGCCTACTTGCAGTGCTCCAAAACCATTTCAGTGAAATAGGTCATGCAAATTACTAATGAGAGTTGAATTTGAGTACTGACAGAGCAAAATGGTTTGATTAACTTTTGTATACACTACAGTAGGTGAAAAGGAGATATTTATTCAGACAATTGGCCAGGTCTTCAGGACAACACAGCGGATTGTATCATCATCCGTTCTTCACACAAACTATTTCAAGGAACTCATTTGTGAAGCACCTTCAGCGTTTCCCTGAACGAGTTAATCTCTCTAGAAAGGGGAAAACACAAAGAAGCATTTGTGAGTTATAGGTACGTCAGGCAAAAATATCATAATCCTATTGAATACTGTTCACTAAAAACACCACATACAGAAATGGTCAAGCATGATGTGTGGTTTGAATGGGTTCATTCACCGACCAAAGTTGTCCTTTCATATACAGTGTCTTGCAAAAGTATTCATACCCCTTGGATTTCCTCACATTTTGTTACAATGTGGGATTAAAATGGATAAAAAAATAAAAAAGTTGTCAATCTACATAAAATACTCTAATGTGAGTGGAAGTGAATCAATTTTTTTCAAATATATAAATTAAATAACTGAAATGCTGTTGTTGCATAAGTATTCAGCCCCTTGTGTCAATACATTTTAGAAACACCTTTGGCAGCGATTACAACTGAGTCTTCTTGGGTCTTTTAGAGCTTTACACATCTGAATTGTGCAATATTAGCCCATTATTATTTTCATAATTCTTCAAGCTCTGTCAAGATGTTGTGGATCACAGCTGCACAGCAACTTTCAAGTCTTGCCATAGATATTCAAGCAGATTTAAGTCAAAACTATAACTTGGCCAGTCAGGAACATTCACTGTCTTCTTGGTAAGCAACTCCAGTGTAGATTTGGCCATGTGTTGTAGGTTATCATCCTGCTGAAAGGATAATTTATCTCCCCGTGTCTGGTGTAAAACAGACTGAAGCAGGTTTTCCTCTAGGATTTTGCCGGCCTTGTTGTACACAAGATGCATGTATTTTGTATTATTTTCTCTTTCATTTAAGTCATTATTGTAGAGTCACTACAATGTTGTTGATCCATCCACAGTTCTCCCATCACACCCACCCTGTATTTGTTCTAAAAATAACCAATGGCGTCATGGTAACATCCCTGAGCAGTTTCATTCCTGTCCTGCAGCTCAGTTAAGGACTGTAACTATTTGTCTGGGTGGTTTAATACATAATCTACAGCCTAATTATTAACGTGACCATGCTTAAAGAGATTCAATGTCTGATTTGTTATTGTTACCCATCTATCAATCACTGCCCTTCTTTATGAGGCTTTCCAAAAGCTCCCTGGTCTTGGTAGTTGAATCTGTGCTTGAAATGTAATGCTTGACCGAGGGACCTTACAGATGTTGTATGTATGGGGGACAAAGGAAAGGTTAGTCAATCAAAAAAATCATGTCAACCCCTATTATTTTACACATTGAGTCCATGTAACCTATTATGTGATGACCCCTGAGCTAATTTAGGCTTGCCTGAACAAAGGGGCTGAATAATTACGCTATCACATTTTTATTAATCTTTAAAAGATGTTTGAATTTTTCTTCCACTTTGACATTAGAGTATTTTGAGTAGATTGTTGACAATTTAAATACATTTTAATCCCACTTTGTAACAAAATAAAATGTGAAGAACTCCAAGGGGTGTGAAAAACTTTGCATGGCACTGTATCACGTAGGGCCCTTCAACTTCGAATGCATTTGCATCGAATTCCTCAAATGCTGTGTATATAGTTGCATAATGTAATAGGTGATATATCAAATGAGAGGTCAGATACTCCCTGAGGACAAGGCCTATGCAGAGATAGGATTGTTCGTGTGAAAAGAGGGGCTCCTCATCCTCTCCCTTACAATTGGGTTTAGTAGGTCAAATATATCTCCAGTCATGCAATGTGTCCTTCATACTGGTGTTTGAAGGGAGGAAATGTCACATTCCTGTAGTTAATGACTTACCCTGTTGAGAAGGAACTGTTTGTTGTTATCTTGGATATAACAGTCGTACTTGTGTGTCCATGCGAGTTTGCTGCGGGCTCCAACAGATTGCTTATCTAGAAAGTGGGGCGGTGCGTGCCTGCAAAAGTGGAAATGGTGAATAATGGATGAAGAAGGGTGCACCTACATTCACTCGACACTCCACAAGCCTGCTGCGATGCTATCACTTTCACATAGGAAATGTGCACAGCGTGCAGGTAAAGTCATTCTGACTGGCTGAAAAATAAAATATATTACATAAAGTGTGGGTTACCACATGTGGGGCCTACCATGGGTTTTGATATCTGTGGGTGACTCTGTCCTCAAGGGCTGAGCGGAATTCAGCTCTCTGTAGGAACAATATGGTCTGAGTCACTTTGAAAGTTGTATGTTATAACATTTGAATGAAGAGAATAAATTGTCTCAATTAAAGTGGCTTGTCTTAATACCGATGTAATGCCAGCACCAGAATGAATAGGGTCATGAATCTGACAACTTTGAGAATCGTGATTTGAGTATTGTTGTCTTCTGACAACATTCTGAGCACTGTGTCCATCGTGACATTTGTTGAGAATCATGATTACAGTTTTGAGCATTGCGACAGGTGAGCAGTGCTCGAATTGGACAAAATAGGTGCCGGCTCTCATTTTGGGTGCCAGTACTGTTTACATTTATAGATGCAGGAGCTCCACAATACTTTTGAGCTAATATTCTATAAGAGGAACAGGAGCTCAAAGCAGTAGAAAATGTGAGGTGCCGGTACACAGCCCCGGTGAGCTCCTTGGCCAAGTCAAACACTTGGTGAGCATTATGACTTCATGACTATAGTATTTTATTAGGACATCATTCTGGCCATTGTGACAGGTGAGTATAATAGCCATATAATTATTAATTAGAATACTAGAATGGGTTTGAACCTTTTTATGACGGTACAAAAGTTAGCCATG
Organism: Oncorhynchus masou masou; assembly: GCF_036934945.1. Classification (NCBI taxonomy): domain Eukaryota; kingdom Metazoa; phylum Chordata; class Actinopteri; order Salmoniformes; family Salmonidae; genus Oncorhynchus; species Oncorhynchus masou. Next base: position 44,877,270 of record NC_088220.1, on the reverse strand, counting down.
TTGGTCAGGGAGTTGGTCAACCATGGTTTGCCAGTGCTGTGATAAGATAGTGAAGAATGTATCTGCACTGTTTTGTGTTAGCTAACTAGCCAGCCAGTTTTAGAGGAATGATCTCATTAATTTTTCAAATGAACTGTCAATATGCCATTGAAACACTAGAGTCAATCCACAGCCATACAGTGGCTCAAAGCAGTTGATGATAGGATTTAGACAAGTTGTAAATCCAACAAGTACTGATATTGTATCATATAATAGCACTCATTTGCGCACTGTTTACATATATTTTAGAGGATATTTATACAGAATTGGTGTAAAACCCGTATAAACTGTATTTATAATTATATGAAAATATTTTAGGTTGACTATAATTCCATTAAACAATTTCTGATACATCACATGCCTTACTTTATATTTCCTGCATAAGTAAAAGCAGGAAATGCATCACCTATGCCTCTAATGCCATTCATTCCAATTCAGACTGGTTTTGGATTTCTGCCTGACCAAGATGGCTGACATTTCCAGCCCATTATGGAACTTTGAGGGCTTATGAAATAAAATATATGATGTAGCTAATCTACTAAATGTTCATCAAGGTTGCCTAACTCCCTCCTTTATTAATGATCAAATTAACATCCAGCTCACAGGCTTCATTTGGGCCCCACCTTAATTTGCATATTGCTGAGCAGCGTCCTACTGTTCAACAGCTGGTGATATTCCATGCCCCATCCCACCCCTCCAATGCAACACTGTTTGGGCATGGGGGGTGGGGCGGAGGGAGCAGGCCGGCACAGGTAATTCAAATCGCTTGTACCCTCAGGTGACAAAGGGCCAACGCCAATGTAGCGGGGAAAGTCGATCAATCTTGCCTTGTAGTCTCCAATTCCATCTGGACCTTATTAGAATCAACATAATGAAATGTGAGAACCATTCAGAAAATAGTGAGCTACACAGAGCCCTACTCTAAAGGTTTATGCTATCCAAAAATCTTGGGACGTCCATACCCTAAACCCTAACTCTTACCTAAATATTACCCTAACCTTAACCATTTTAATTGAGAACTTCCATGGGGTGACGTCAGAGTTGGTATGTCCAAAGTATCCCGTTTAGAGTTTCCCCCAGTCTAAAGTAGCACACATAGGAGTAGGGTGGTTCCATTTTACAGAAAGTGCATTGCCAATGAAGAGGCTGTGTCAAGTATCTCTCATCCACTCACCCCCACGGTTTCTTGTCCTGACCTATCTACATGTCATTAAAATAAAAAAAACAATATTTATAATGACAAACCCCCTAATGTATAACTTCCAAAATAGGCCTAATTATATACATCATGAATACAATGGAACATACTGTAGGCTACACACAATAGCCTATGTAATAAGAGGTGATTGTTGTGTAACCTATTTCTACCCTTGTAACATTCTACATCAAACCCAATAATTATGTGACACATACCTGTAAAAAGCATCCTTTGACCATAGGCTTGGGGGAGCCTTACTTGTACCACTGTGCTACTCTCCATTGGAACAGTTATTTTTGGACTAGATACCAGCAGCCGAGTACACGGTTACAGCAGCAAGCCCGAGGACGATAACGTGAGGGTGCTGGTCATGGGGTCAGTGGGCTGTTGCCATGCGACTAATGCTTGTCACGGTGTCAGTGTTTGAATGCATTAGTGCCGCGTTCTAGTATTATTCGGAACTCGGAAATGTCCGACTTGCTAACTCCATCTGCTGTATTTAACGTACGAGCAAGTTGGACATTTCCGAGTTTCCTAGTTCCGAGTAATATTTGAACGCGACATTAGCGACTCGGTTGTGTCATAATTACCTCCAATTCAGTGTCCAATTTTACAAAATGTAATTGTACCATGGTCCACCAATTTTTCTGGAAACCTTGAACAGCACTGGAGCATGTCAAATATAACACGTGGTTAGAATATATCAGAAATAAATCTAATATAATTAAATCGAACATAAGTTTTCCTATTTCTACATTTGACATTTTCCCCCATAGATCAAAGAAGAATGAAATTCCAGTCAAATAGAGCTTCAATAAATAGGCCCCCCAAACAATTAATTGTAACGATGAATTATTCCAAAATGTGCATTTGAGTAGACTATTTGCTCTTTGAATAGCCTATCTGTATAGGCTATTCCAGTTTCTGTCATTGGATGGCGACAAAAGATAGCTTTGTAGGCCACAATACATTGTCCTCCGGCTCCATTTTTGTAAATGGACTCGCCCATGAGCCTCCCCTTGTGTCAGTCACCATGGTGGCATACAGCAAAAAGCTGTGGCGGCGGACCCATCGTCACTTTTAAACCCATCATAATGATTTTTTAAAGGTTGCCTTTGTACATGTAGCCTATACATTTATTATTTAAAAAAAATGGACAACCGGTTATTGTCAGGATAGATTAGTAGTTTGCTATTTTATTTGAAGGCGGATACATTGAATTGTGGCAAAATCAAGAATGCTGAAGATACATATATTTGCTTTTAGCGTCGGCTTAGATAAAGGAACAGTTCTTCCATAATACAACTGTATAGCGACACGTCTACTGGGACTTGGATTCAGGATTCTTCGAGCCGCACCTTAATAGCAAGTTTTTTTGTTGTTGGGATCAGTAGCAGCCTTTTGATATCGGTTTGGGGACAGAAGAAACCCCTAGGCTCACATTGTGGCCTGGCCATTGTGGCCTGGGACTGATACATTTCCGATCTTTCGACCACTGGAGTTATCTTATTAGTGGATAACAGACTGACTGTGGCTTGGTCTGTGAATATCCAGTCCGCGAATATTTGCACATTGTCAACATTCTAAGCAATTTAATTATTTTAAATTCGGGTCTTCAAAACAATGGCGTCTTATGTCGATAACAGCTTTCGTCAAGCTGTGATGATGAATCCGGCAGAAAGAACGCAACAGGTCAGTATAATTATTTGATATACCTTAAAATACTAATCTCGACATGTTGTGAAACCACTCGGTTACTATGACAGTGTTCTATCGTTCCCCGCAGCCACACCTTCGCTACATTGTTACATTATTTCTGTGTGTTGCCATTCTGCTACAGTGTTACGTATCCCTGTCTACATCCCGCTAAAGCTCTATCAAGGGAGATAATCTCGAGGTACTTAAACGCAACAGGACTTGATAGTAACCCAGCCACTTATGTCACGAACATATTCAGACCTGGCACATTCCAGCAAATGTTTCCTGTTTTCAAAACGGTTATGTAAACATTCATAGGCTACATTGTTTCGCAAACAGTCAAACAATTTAGCAATTTACTAGATTTATTATTTTATTTTCTGTAAACTAGAAAGAAAAAACATAAGCCTACACGAATGCTATAGGCGTAAACCAAGTCTAAACAACCCTTAAATGTGTGTCAGGCATATTGAGCTTGCATGGACATTTATACAATAGTGTGTGTGTTGATTTAATAGACCATGATCAACTCTCAGATGTACACTTTAGGCCTCTCCTAGAACTGATTTGAACATTCAGGATTCCTAATCTGTCGCCTCTTGTAGTCTATCAGTTATTGGCCTGTATTTCCTTGTTTGAGATAATGCATAGCAGACTGTAGCCTAGCCCTTGATCATGGCTCTTTAGTTCCCATTACTTTACACAAGTCATTGGACATAGGCGTCTTCTGTACAGGGGAGTTTTGTTAAGAAACACCCCCGACGCTCAGTCAGAACTTTAACACACATTGATTGTGGTATGGTTTTGGAAGCATAAGGATCATATCTTTCATATGAACAAAAAATGTTAAATTGAGACACCTTTTTTATAGGGTTAGTGTTCTCACACGGCCATATCTCCATGTTACAGCGCTTGTTTACGGAAGACGAGCGGCAACCACCTGCACTAATTGGCTATCTAGCATGCTCCAAACACCTGTGTGTAAGCGTAACTCAGGAAGTGTAGTTTCGGTGGATCTTTTATTCCAAGGATTCTTTCTCGCTGATGAAAGATATGTTCCTAAAGCTGTATTGCAAGTGATGACTTCATGTTTCTAATCGTTCACCTGAGCCAGTTGTGGGCGAAGCTAATGGCTGGAAACTGTAGGGAAAAGGCAGAATGCCGCCTAGAGTTTGGGAGAGCGAGCTGTAGCCTAAGAATGTACTGTTAAGGAGTGTAGCCAAGCCTACCGTTACACCTTAACATCCAAGGTCCTTATAGTGTATGTTATGTTGGAGGGAGACTGGCTCAGGGAGCCAAAATTCCATGAACGTTACTCCGTCTAAACATGAATCAATTCTTAATTGCGACATGGTTCTACAAACATAAAACCCTTCACACATGCAAAATATACACTTACTGTTTTAACCAGGTTTAACACAGTTGTAGCTGACAGTATTTTTCCTTCCTTCCTTTACACACAGATGTTCCTTGGCAAATTAGATAGCTAATTAGCACAGGTGGTTGCCTCAGTCTTCCGGCTCAGTCCATTTAAATTCAATCACTTTTTGACTGGACCCCTTTTGATTTGAATGAAACCTTCCATACATATTCCATTGTAGAAGTGCTCAGAAGGTGATGTTTTTGATGCCAAAACATTCAAGCTGTAAAGGTCCTCAAAGGTGACCTGTCTTTGCATACCCCAAAAGTTCACAGAAGTACAAGTAAAGGTTGATCTATCAATTAGTTAGTGTTTTACTGATATCAATTTGTTTGTGAATTTATTAAGTGATTAAAACTAAAATCACTAACAGAAATTCCCTTTTTTTTTAAAGAAGGAATTTCTGCAGTTGAATTGTGTACAATCATGGCAAATCATAGTAGTCACAAACCACAGTTGGGTCATCTGCTACTGTCCTCCCATCCACTGGCATACTGTTATGTTCAGCTGATAACTGTTTTCTTTCTGTCATCTGGTGGTCAAGTCTTGACAACCTCGCTCTCTCCCTCTCTGGCTCTCCTGGTTCTTACTGACACCTACCTATGGGACCACTCTTTCCATTTACTGTAACCGGCGTCCTCACCCACTGAGCACCAAACGACACTGGACGTGCATGGATGTTGAAAAGTAGTTGACATTTGGTCAGTCCGCCCTGGCCTTGATTTCGACATCCACAGATATCCTTTTTTGGTCCGGTCTGGACCAGCCTTCATTTCAACATCCACAGACATCTGGACCAGCCTTAATTTGTCCCAAAAAGTGATGTCTCTGTTTGACAAATTTGGACAGCACAGTACAGTAGTGCACGCTAAAGAAAAGTAGAGTTCAGTGCAGAAAAGTACAGTAGAGGAGCAGAGTTCAGTACAGTAAACATTAGAGGATGGCGAAAGGGAATAGCTAGTCACAACTGAATGCATTCAACCCAACCTCTCTGATTTAGAGAGGTGCGGGGGGCTGCCTTAATCGATGTCCCACATCATTGGCGCAGAGAGCACAGTTGAGTAAACTATAATGTACTGAACGATACTCTACTGTATTATACTGAAATCTACTGTACTGAACTATACTCTACTTGACTATACTATTGTTGCACGGTATACCGAAACGTCAATGCTTTTTCTATACTAGAACAAAATTGTTCGGTACCCCAAAACATTATTCATTCACTTAATTGGTCTCTCTGTCACATTACATTTACATTTAACATTTAAGTCATTTAGCAGACGCTCTTATCCAGAGCGACTTACAAATTGGTGAATTCAACTTCTGACATCCAGTGGAACAGCCACGTCTCTCCATCAGCCAGAGATGATGTATTGCCTCAGCGAACACTGTGTGTGTGTGTGTGTGTGTGTGAATAGGTCTCCGACGAGCCGCACCCGTCTTGCCTCGTGAAGGACGTCATTACTGGTTAGAGTGCGCACTTTTATGAAAGAAGCTACTTCAATGCAAATGTTGATCAGTACAATAAAAGTCCCAAATGGAAGGGAGAAAGATTTTTCTGTAACCCCATGAAAGCATCCAAAACAAGCTCAATCAATCAATACACACCCACAGTCCTATTGAATATGCATTCACCTGTATTGTGAATAGACCTAGGCTACATCTTGATTCACCCAGTTTATCATTAGAGATTTACCATTCAAAGAAATGATTACCATTACGTTATGTAGTTAGATTGGTAATTTTTTTCACCGTTGGCGATCTCTGAAACATTTTGGCATTAAGCATTTCAAATGTAATGCTATTGAACTTAAAACATGCCCAACAATTGAACAAAGCAGTAGCTGAGTTTGTCTGGATCAAGTGCCTTTCTTTTTCTGTTCCGGTATCGTTTTGGTAATGAATATTGCGATGTTATCGAGTATCATGATACTAAACCTGGTATCGAAGTCAAAATTCTGGTTTTGTGACATTCTGGTATTGTGACATACCTGTATTGAACTCTACTCCACTGTTGTGTGCTGTATTGCACTTTAAAAATAAAAATACAGTTATTTGATTTATTAGAAAATATTTTAAAACACAATACAACCAAACATGGATACAGTACAATGCCATTAAAATCAATGAGGATGACACAGTTACAAGTATTTCCATTGTGGTCCTCATGAAAATACAAAATATACACAAGATTATAACAAGATTTTACTCTACAGAGCTATAATTTGATGTCCAAACTTGTGAAACATAGACGTCTATGATTGGTTCAGATTTGGTCCGATCCGGACCAACCATATTTGGTCTTGTTTGGCGGCGGAGCTCATTAAAATAATAGCTAGTGTGTAGAATAACACCCAACTATGCAAAGGAGGATATTGCACGTCTACCTTTTTGCGTACCTATTTAGGATACATCACCATGAAGTGAATTACATTTATATCCATAATTTTGCATTTCTTTCTAGTACAGGTCAAGGAACCATGATGAAATTCAGTTGCCACAATGTAAATACACTTCACTTACTGTAGTTCAATAACCAAAATATATGTTTTCAAACTCAAGATGTCATAGCTTTACACCCCATTCTTTCTGCAGACATTTTGAATCTTAATTCAGAGCAGGTATTTTTTTATGGTCACAAAAAACAGAGTGAGATTTTACTGCAGTTCTGTTATCAAGCTTTGAATCTGCACAGGTCTTCCAGTATATGTGTTTTCATAGTTTTCAGTGTAAATTGTTAAAAGTAGTCATTGTGCGTGGTTTTGTATAGTTTGTTCAACTTTGAAATCAATGTTTTTTTTTGTATACATTTGTAAGTGAAAAATCTGAATCAGCATAATTGCGCTACTTTGGAAGTGCCCCCCACACAATTGTTTATTGCAAGTATTCGCTTCGTATTTCCAGAACATTTCAACCATTAGGCAATGGGCCTTGTGGTTTGATGGCAGCAAGGGATACGCACAACAATAGCCCAGAGAATCGATAGACCACCAATTAAAATAGTGGGCAAGCTGTTGCTGGCACAGCGACACGTTGATGCATCTGTCTATCTGACATTGCAGAGACAATTAAACGGCTGTCAAGTGTTGTCATTGATGACTCGTTAACCGTGTGCTAGTGTGCCAACACATTTCGAGCATGTTTCATTAAACCTCAGTGGTGGTGACATGAGTAAAGAAGTGTTTTGAAAAATGTGGACTGACCACAGTCACCAGACAAGTTATCCTTGAAGTATGTCCGGAGTATTTAGAATTACAACTGGACAGCCCCCCCCTCCCCCCGTGCACGTTTTGTTTTGGAATTGTGACTTGTCACTCGTTCAAATGTTAAGCTAGTAGTGTCCCCCATTAGCAACAGACCGTGTTTGCCCTATTGGAGATGGCATGGCCTCTTGGGATTAACACCGTGTTCGGACTGGTGTGGACTTTGCCATCTTAAAGTGCTAATCGTGACCTGGTATGCATGGTGGTAACCTACTGAGATGCAGTGAGATTTTCCATGGAACTGTTGCTTTTGCTTGCCTAGGTTGCTGTTCAGTACTTTGTGGCGACTGTATTACACAAACCACTAGCGGTGTAGTATATACACATACACACACACACACACACACACAGTATGATTTTTTTGACAATGCATTATGTTGATTGAGCACCTACAATATTTTTATTGGGGAAACGGAGGAAAGATTAAAGCTATAATTAGAAACACACAGGCTACTTTTTTGCCTAAGATGCAGGAGCCATCCAAGAAGGGACAATGAGTCAAAGGCTTGTCTGCTCCTTGTAATTGTTTAGGCAGCGGCATGAACAGTCAGCAAGACCTCTGGCTGACAGTGAATCATATCATGTAGCTCAAACGTCAGAGCTCAGACTGTGTCCTTGTGTGCTGGATTTAGCAAAGGATTAGCATAGTAGTCAAGCAGTGGCTAGGAATATCCAAGTGAAAAGGCAGTGCGAAGAAGAAGGTGGAGACAGGAGCCGGGAGGGTCAGCGAGAGGGTGAAAGCTTGTTTCTTTCTCCAGTGACAGCATCCTGAGTGGAGAAGCGTCAGGATGCTTTTTGAACCAGGCCGGCAGGAAGGAAGGGCTGATTGCAAAAGAGAGGAGAGAACACTTTTGAAGTGACTGTTTTTATGATGCTTGTTTGTTTGGTTTCTGGTTTGTGACATCTGGCCTATTTTGATCACCAAGTCAGAACAGAAGCATGTGAGACGGGCTTAATTGAGAAATAAAACGGATTGAGAATAACTTTCGTCTCATGCTTTCGTTAGCTTCTGGGTAAATCCATTAAAAATGTGAAATGTATTTTATTTAACCTTTTTTTTGACTAGGCAAGAACTCAATCACTTTTGACAGCATCCCTTTTGATTAAAACAACACTTGCCATACATGTTTGCCCATGGACGAAGTGGTCAGAAAGTGATTTGTTGGACCTGAATGCCAAAACATTCAGGAGATAAAGGTACTCAAAGTTGACCCATTTTGCATACCCCACCATACCATGAAACATCAATGTTTTCATCACTGGAAAAGATAAACAGTCGAGTTTGTCATTTAAAAGCTTATAGTGTTGTCAAACTATTTTATTATCATTTTTTTTTTAAAGTCCTCTGAAACATGACCTGCCAAGCCGTACTTCTTAACACCTGCTCCCGGTCACAGTCTGTTGTTGGGATCGAACCCCAGGCTGTAGTGATGCAGTGCCTTAGACCGCTGCGCCACTCGGGAGGCCTATATTTTAACTTCTAATTACTACCACAAAGATGTCCACCGTTGAATGTCAATTTAAGTGGTTGTCTATTCTATGATAAATATTTCTATGATTTCAAAAGGTTCATCTATGGAGGATTGGGAGTATAATTTAAAATGAGATATTCCCATTTAAATCAACATCTTCTTATATGTGGACCTCCAACCATCTTCGTGGTATCATTTTGAAAGTAGTAATGTAAATCTTATTCTTATTTTTGAACGTTTATCAGCACTTCTACAATGCGAGACCATGGGACTGTAAGGTTCTATGAGATAGATACAGTGGGGCAAAAAAGTATTTAGTCAGCCACCAATTGTGCAAGTTCTCCCACTTAAAAAGATGAGAGGCCTGTAATTTTCATCATAGGTACACTTCAACTATGACAGACAAAATTAGAATATATTTTTTTCTCCAGAAAATCACATTGTAGGATTTTTTAAAATTAATTAATTTGCTAATTATGGTGGAAAATAAACTTTTGTTATTGACCAAATACTTATCTCAATATTTTGTTATATACCCTTTGTTGGCAATGACAGGTCAAATGTTTTCTGTAAGTCTTCACAAGGTTTTCACACACTGTTGCTGGTATTTTGGCCCATTCCTCCATGCAGATCTCCTCTAGAGCAGTGATGTTTTGGGGCTGTTGCTGGGCAACACGGACTTTCAACTCCCTCCAAAGATTTTCTATGGGGTTGAGATCTGGAGTCTGGCTAGGCCACTCCAGGACCTTGAAATGCTTCTTACGAAGCCACTCCTTCGTTGCCCGGGCGGTGTGTTTGGGATCATTGTCATGCTGAAAGATCCAGCCACGTTTCATCTTCAATGCCCTTGCTGATGGAAGGAGGTTTTCACTCAAAATCTCACGATACATGGCCCCATTCATTCTTTCCTTTACACGGATCAGTCCCTTTGCAGAACAACAGTCCCAAAGCATGATGTTTCCACCCCCGTGCTTCACAGTAGGTATGGTGTTCTTTGGATGCAACTCAGCATTCTTTGTCCTACAAACACGACGAGTTAAGTTTTTACCAAAAAGTTCTATTTTGGTTTCATCTGACCATATGACATTCTCCCAATCTTCTTCTGGATCATCCAAATGCTCTCTAGCAAACTTCAGACGGGCCTGGACATGTACTGCCTTAAGCAGGGGGACACGCCTGGCACTGCAGGATTTGAGTCCCTGGCGGCGTAGTGTGTTACTGATGGTAGGCTTTGCAGGTCATTCACTAGGTCCCCCCGTGTGGTTCTGGGATTTTTGCTCACCGTTCTTGTGATCATTTTGACCCCACGGGGTGAGATCTTGCGTAGAGCCCTAGATCGAGGGAGATTATCAGTGGTCTTGTATTTCTTCCATTTCCTAATAATTGCTCCCATAGTTGATTTCTTCAAACCAAGCTGCTTACCTATTGCAGATTGTCTTCCCAGCCTGGTGCAGGTCTACAATTTAGTTGCTGGTGTCCTTTGACAGCTCTTTGGTCTTGGCCATAGTAGAGTTTGGAGTGTGACTGTTTGAGGTTGTGGACAGGTGTCTTTTATACTGATAACAAGTTCAAACAGGTGCCATTAATACAGGTAACGAGTGGAGGACAGAGGAGCCTCTTAAAGAAAAAGTTACAGGTCTGTGAGAGCCAGAAATCTTGCTTGTTTGTAGGTGACCAAATACTTATTTTCCACCAAAATTTGCAAATAAATTCATTAAAAATCCTACAATGTGATTTTCTGGATTTTTCTTATTTTGTCTGTCATAGTTGAAGTGTACCTATGATGACAATTACAGGCCTCTCATCTTTTTAAGTGGGAGAACATGCACAATTTGTGGCTGACAAAATGCTTTTTTGCACCACTGTATAGATAGATCTTTATATTGTTCTTCATATGTCTATTTAGTTAGATTTCTTAAATGTTGTAAGTGGCTTATGGTAGAGATGTAATATTAAATTATCTGGCAACAGCTCTGGTGGACATTCCTGCAGTCAGCATGCCAATTGCACGCTCCCTCAACTTGAGTCATCTGTGGCAGTATGTTGGGATTAAACTGTACATTTTAGAGTTGCCTTTTATTTTCCCCAGCAGAAGGTGAACCTGTGTAATGACCATGCTGTTTAATAATCTTCTTGATATGCCACACCTGTCACGTGGATGGCCTATCTTGGCAAAGGAAAAATGCTCATGATCAGATGTAAACTAATTTGTGCACAACATTTGAGAGAAATAAGCATTTTGAATGGAACATGTCTGGGATCTTTTATTTCAGCTCAAACATGGGACCACCATTTTACACATTTTGTTTGATGTGTTCTGACTATCTTGGTAAAATAGAATAACACTATCATTTATGTATTCTCATAGCTATAGTTACACTGAACATGCCTAATTCAGAACCTTGTAGTTTGCCCATAGAAATTATAGCATTGACTATTTGCAAATAGGCTCAATGCTTCAAACTCCCAGTCCGTAAACACAAAAGCAACCTTTCTTGGGCTCATTGCTTCGCTAAACCTGTGGAATTTAGGTGATGTCATGTGTTATTCTTCTTCTTCTATATTCTTCTTCTATATCTATCCTACCCTGCCTTTCTAAGGTCGTCGAAAGCCATGTCAACAAACAGATTACCGACCATTTCGATTCCCACCATACCTTCTCCGCTATGCAATATGGTTTCAGAGTTGGTCATGGGTGCACCTCAGCCACTCTCAAGGTCCTAAACGATATCTTAACGATATCGATAAGAAACAATACTGTGCAGCCGTATTCATTGACCTGGCCAAGGCTTTCGACTCTGTCAATCACCACATCCTCATCGGCAGACTCGATAGCCTTGGTTTCTCAAATGATTGCCTCGCCTTGTTCACCAACTACTTATCTGATAGAGTTCAGTGTGTCAAATCGGAGGGCCTGTTGTCCGGGCCTCTGGCAGTCTCTATGGGGGTGCCACAGGGTTCAATTCTTGGACCGACTCTCTTCTCTGTATACATCAATGATGTTGCTCTTGCTGCTGGTGAGTCTCTGATCCACCTCTACGCAGACGACACCATTCTGTATACTTCTGTCCCTTCTTTGGACTCTGTGTTAACAACCCTCCAGATTAGCTTCAATGCCATACAACTCTCCTTCCGTGGCCTCCAATTGCTCTCAAATACAAGTAAAACTAAATGCATGCTCTTCAACCGATCGCTGCCTGCACCTGCCCGCCCATTCAACATCACTTCTCTGGACAGTTCTGTCTTGTTGTGTGAACAACTACAAATACCTAGGTGTCTGGTTAGACAGTAAACTCTCCTTCCAGACTCACATCAAACATCTCCAATCCAAAGTTAAATCTAGAATTGGCTTCCTATTTCGCAACAAAGCCTCCTTCACTCATGCTGCCAAACATACCCTTGTAAAACTGACCATCCTACCGATCGACTTTGGCGATGTCATTTACAAAATAGCCTCCAATACCCTACTCAATAAATTGGATGCAGTCTATCACAGTGCCATCCGTTTTGTCACCAATGCCCCATATACTACCCACCACTGCGACCTGTACATTTTCATTGGCTGGCCCTCGCTTCATACTCGTCGCCAAACCCACTGGCTCCAGGTCATCTACAAGACCCTGCTAGGTAAAGTCCCCCCTTATCTCACCTCGCTGGTCACCATAGCATCTCCCACTCATAGCACGCGCTCCAACAGTTATATCTCTCTGGTCACCCCCAAAACCAATTCTTACTTTGGCCGCCTCGCCGTCCAGTTCTCTGCTGCCAATGACTGGAATGAACTGCAAAAATCTCTGAAACTGGAAACACTTATCCCCCTCACTAGCTTTAAGCACCAGCTGTCAAAGCAGCTCACAAATTACTGCACCTGTACATAGCCCATCTAGAATTTAGCCCAAACAACTACCTCTCCCCCTACTGTATTTATTTATTTAGCTCCTTTGCACACCATTATTTCTATCTCTACTTTGCACATTCTTCCACTGCAAATATACAATTCCATTGTTTATTTTTTACTTGCTATATTGTATTTACTTCGCCACCATGGCCTTTTTTCCCTTTACCTCCCTTATCTCACCTCATTTGCATATAGACTCATTTTTCTACTGTATTATTGACTGTATGTTTGTTTTACTCCATGATTAACTCTGTGTTGTAGTTCGTATCGAACTGCTTTGCTTTATCTTAGCCAGGTCGCAATTGTAAATGAGAACTTGTTCTCAACTTGCCCACCTGATTAAATAAAGGTTAAATAAAAAAATTATTGTATTGAACGTGGAGGCCGAGCTCTGGCTAAAATTGTTATACACATAGCGGTTATAATTACGTATTCGTCACATTTTAAGTACAGAGGCTACATATTTCAATGGAAAAAGGTGAAGAAAAGCACTAAATGCACCAATGAACGATGCCCACTCTAGCTCAGAGCACAACATTTAGTCTAAGGCAGTCCCACATTGGCTAATGTATTTCAGCTCACAATGACATATGAAATGCTTACTTACCATTTACCAGCAATAGTTTCAAAGTGGTAAGAAAAATGATCTAAATACAGGAAAAATAGGAACACAGTAAAATTACAATACCGAGTCAATGTGCAGGGGTACGGGTTGGTCGAGGTAATATGTACAGTGTTGGTAGGAGTAAAATGACTATGCATAGATAATACACATCAAGTCGAGGTAGCAGCAGTGTATGTGACAAGTGTGAAAATGTGCTGTCGTGTCAGTGTAGTAGTGTATGGTTAGAGTCCAGTGAGTGTACATCGAGCCTATGCAAGAGAGTCCGTGCAAAAAAAATTGTAATAAATAAGGGGGTCAATGTAAATAGTCTGGGTAGCCATTTGATTAACGGTTCAGCAGTCATGACTTGGTGATAGAAGCTGCTTTAGAAGCCTTCTGGTCCCAGACTTGCCATATGGTAGCAGAGAAAACAGCCTATGACTTGGGTGGCTGGAGTCTTTGACAATTATTAGGGCCTTCCGCTGACACCTCCTGGTACAGACGTCCTGGATGGCATGAAGCTGGGCCCCAGTGATTTACTGGGCTGTATGCACTACCCTCTGTAGCACCTTGTAGTTGGATGCAGAGCATTTTCCATTCCAAGTGGTCAGGAGGCTCTCGATGGTGCAGCTGGAGTTTTGAAGATCTGAGGCCCTATGCTAAGTATTTTCAACCTCCTGAGGGTGGGAATAGGCATTGTCGTGCCCGTCACGATTGTGTTTGTGTGTTTGGACCATGATAGGTCCTTTGGTGATGTGGACACCAAGGAACTTGAAGCACTCGACCCACTCCACTACAGCCCCATCAATTAGAATGGGGGAGTGCTCGGCCCTCCTTTTCCTGTTGTTCATGATGAACTCCTTTGTCTTGCTCACGTTGATGGAGAGGTTGTTGTTGTCCGGGAACCACACTGCCGGATATGTGGTTACCTATCCTTACCACCTGGGGGGCGGCCCGTCAGGAAGTCCAGGATCCAGTTGCAGAGGGAGGTGTTTAGTCCCAGGGTCCTTAGCTTAGTAATGAGCTTGGAGGGCACTATGGTGTTGAATGCTGAGCTATAGTCAATGAACAGCGTTCTCACGTGGGTGTTTCTGTTGTTCAGGTGGGAAAGGGCAGAGTGGAGTGCAATAGATATTGCGTCATCTGTGGATCTGTTGGGGTAGTATGCAAATTGGAGTGAGTTCAGGGTTTCTGGGATGATGGTGCTCATTCATCCCCCCCTCCTCCTCCCCTCCAATGTAACTATTCCCCAGGTCGTTGTTTAAAAGATAAGTTGGCTGAGAACAAATTATCTGGTAGTCATTTAGGGAGGTAACATTATTGGGCACAAGGACTATGGTGGTCTGCTTGAAACATGTAGGTATTACAGACCAGGTCAGGGAGAGGTTGAATATGTCAGTGAAGACACTTGCTAGCTGGTCTTGCTGCCTTGTGAATGTTGACCTATTTAAAGGTCTTACTCAAATCGGCTCCAGAGAGCGCGATCACACAGTTGTCCGGAACAGCTGGTGCTCTCATGCATGGTTTAGTTCTGCTTTCCTCGAAGTGAGCATAGAAAGAATTTAGCTTGACTGGTAGCCTCTCATCGCTGGGCAGCTTGCGGTTGGGTTTTCTCATCGTAATCCAGTATAGTTTGCAAGCCATACCACATCCGACGAACGCCAGAGCCGGTGTAGCAGGATTCGATCTTAGTCCTGTATTGATGATTTGCCCATTTGATTGTTCTTTGGAGGGCGTAGCGGGATTTCTTATAAGCGTCCAAATTAGTGTCCCGCTCCTTGAAAGTGGCAGCTCCAGCATTTAGCTCAGTGCTGATGTTGCCTGTCATCCATGGCTTCTGGTTAGGATATTTACGCACGGTCGCTGAGGGGGCAACGTCGCCGACGAGCAGGTTAATGAAGCCAGTGACTGATGTGGTATACTCCTCAATGCCATCGGATGAATCCTGGAACATATTCCAGTCTGTGCTAACAAAACAGTCCTGCAGCATAGCATCTGCTTCATCAGACCACTTCCATATTGAGCATGCCCCTGGTACTGCATTTCTTGTTTTAAGTTTTGATTGTAAGCAAGAATCAGGAGGATAGCATTATGGTCAGATTTTCCAAATGGAATGTGACAGAACAGCAGCCTCTGGTAAGATCAGTCGGACTCTAAGGATATATAAGCTCTCCATTTTGTAGGCGTCTGTGTGAGGAGCAAAGGTGATCTAGAGTTTTTTTTTCCCCCTCTAGTTGCACATGTGACATGCTGGTAGAAATGAGGTAAAATTAATTTAAGATTGTCTGCATTAAAGTCCCCGGCCACTAGGAATGCCGCCTCTGGATGTGCATTTTCTTGTGGCCTTATACAGCTTGTTGAATGAGTTCTTAGTGCCAGCATCGGTTTGTGGTGGTTGATAGACGACTACGAAAAATATAGATCAGCTGTAGACCATGCTATTTACCAAGAGTTATCATGAGGTACTATAATTCAGGTAAGTAAAACCTCAAGACTTCCTTAGTATTAGACATTGCACATCAGCTGTTGTTGACAAAGAGACAGACACACACCACCTCCCCTCTGATCTTACCGGAGGCTGCTGTTCTGTCCTTCCGATGCATAGAAAACCCAACTAACTGTATATTATCCATGTCCTTGTTCAGCCACAACTTTGTGAAACACAGGATATTACAGTTTTTAATGCCCCGTTGATCGGATAGTCTTGAATGGAGACCATCCAGTTTTTTTTCTCTAGTGGTTGTACATTTGCCAGTAGAAAGGTGGATTATCCACTTGCTGACGTAGTCTTGCCAGGAATCCGGCTCGTCGACCTCTGTAACGGCATCTCCTTTTCATACGAATGACATGACAGGGACTTGGGCCTGGTCTGGGAAGTGCAGTATATCCTTCGAGTCCGACTCATTAAAGAAAAAAATCCTTGTCCAGTTTGAGGTGATAAATCGTTGTTCTGATGTCCAGAAGCTCTTTTCGGTCATAGGTAACAATGTACATTATGTACAAAGAAACTTTAAAACGGCGCAACCCCCCCCCACACACACACAAAATAGCACAGTATGTCCGGAGCACGTAAAAAAAATTACGGCCATCACCTCCGGCACCATTCTCTTCAAATTACGTGAAATCTGTGAATTTGTGGGCAGCCATTCGTTTTCCCTAACAGACCGTAGCAATGGAGGACAGGCAAATAACATGTCTGAATTCCTCATTTTGCCTGGTTTGACTTGTGGTCTGCATTTTAAGTTCTAGCTACTGCAATATCTCACTGGAATACCAGGAAGCTGAGTGCTAGGGTGCTCGTGTTTGTCTGTTAGTAAAAATGAAATAAAAAATCGAAATGAGAAGGTCAGTGAGGTAGGCTTATCCTCTATATTCAAATCCACCGTAGAGACTTGTCACAAACCGTTGCACTTTGGCACACAATTTTAACCACACTGGACTTCTCGAAACATCTGAAGAGCCGCTACCTTGTGTCTGAACCTCTTGAACAGGCTACTGTATAGTTCCCATCTCTGCGTTACAATCTGTCGGAAGTGAATTGTTTCTACTCTGTTCATAACAAAAGGTAAGATAAGAATTCATTTGCCTTTTTAAGGCAGTAATATCCAATGCGGTGAATTATGAAATATCTAGGATACCTATACAGTGGACTAAAAAAAGTAGGCCTATATGATTCTTTAGATTTGGACTTTCACTTGCTAATACCACTTGTCTCTCTGTGTTTCAAAAATGCATATATTTCAGATACATTACTGTTTTTGGAGAAGGAAAGGTGCAAATCAAGCGGGAATATTCAACATAGCCTTCGTGCAATGGACTGGATGTGAACCAATAAGTAGTTAGCATCCAGTGCTCCCTTTGTACTTTCCTTCTTCTTCTGGTCTAAAGCTCCTGTGTGGAAGGCACACTCCGGTTAATGCCCCTTCACACTGTAGCTTTGAAGTGTGACTAGGCTGCCTGCTCTCTTCCATCACATTGCAAACCATGTTTCTGTGATCAAAGTGATTGTACACTTTGGTCTGCAGCCATACTTCCTCGGGGCAGTGCAAAGTCAAGACTTAGCCCTGCTCTCTTTTGTATGTGTTTGCACTGCTCTCGGGGGGGGGGCACTACTTGATTCCCATATCTGTCTGCGCTTGAAATATCGATGGATCGCGATTTGTTTGACGGTCGTGCATTTTGTCAGGCATGAATCTCCCTCATTGTCTCATGGAAAAGGCACGTGTTAGGTCCTTATGCTCGCATGCCTCATGAGATATTTTTTTTAAAGCAACAAAATCATCAGACATGAGTCAAGGCCCCACAGTGTAAATTACATTGTCCTTCACTGCAGAATGCGAGAGATCAACATATCACTGAACACTACATGCTTTACATAACTTCCATTGTCCTTGACATTGTGCAAAGGGTAGACGAGAATAAAACCCATGCACATGCCCAGACGCACAATATTTACATTTTTTTGCTATTGTGTTACATGGCTCATGCTGTGCTTGGCATTGAATCTAATGGCAGTAGAAGAAAACAAGCACCAGAATGGCTTATGAGTGAAAATTGCCTTTTGGCCTCGATCCCTACTGCACAGGGTAATCCTTCCTGTTTGTGAACTGGCCAGACATGAAGTGGATAAAACGGTGAGCTGATTAATTGCCTGATTAGAAGTCTGTAAATCCAAAGGGGCTGTAGTCCACTATAGAGCTAATGCTTGTTTACAAAGTTTTCCATTGTAGTGTCAAGGGTCGGCGTCTGGGCACAGATGAAATTGTATTCTACTGGCCAGTTTTTGTCTCTACTTTTGGCCAACCTGGGTCACCTTATCCATTTGCCACTTTCCAGTTGTTGGGCTACCAGCAGAAACTTTTGCCAGACTCCAACTCCTAACATATCGGCTCAAGAAGCCTCATGATTTAGATGAATTACCCTAACACTGGTGACTGGGTACTTGTTGCGCCTTTTAGTATCTTTGAATGATCAATGTCTAAACAAACACTAAGCCAAAATGCATGCCCGTCCTTCAACCCTCATCCTACTTGCCTGAGCATTTACATTTGTCTTCTGCCTTTATGCGAAACTAGAGCATAGATTGGGATTGTCCCACTATTTCCTCTGCTCAGAAAAGTCAAATCAGACTGTATTTTGCTTTCTGCTGACATTATGATAAAGACATCTGATCTGGCATGTGAGGGACGGTCACAAATCTTCAATATGCTTTTGACCTATGCTCTCACTCGCAAGTAAACAGTGCAAAAACCGATCTAGCCTACTAGGCAGTGAAACATTGTATTGCCCTCCCTCCACCTCTCAACCGGCCTATGGCATTCAGCCAAAGTGTAAACTAGCCTCCCTTGTTACGCGATAACGATAAAGTTAATCTCTGTACAGCGGTAGAGTTGTGTCCTCTGGTAATCATCACATTTCTGTAGGTTTGGGTTTGGCCTAGTCAAGCTCCTGGAATGTGAGTTTATTTGCTAGACCATCTGGCACATTTAAGCATTTCCCTCAAAAGTGGAGATGTTAACCTCACAGCATGCTATCATGATCATCTAATTATCAGTCTACCTTCATAGCCAATGTGTGGTGTGGATTCTGCCGCAAGACCGCTACAGTGCATCACCCAGGGGGTTGCTAGATATCAGTGTTGGTATGGTGTGAGAGTTTCTCTTCCCAGACAATGTAAAGGGCTTTGAGACCTAGTTTAAATTGAATTAATTTAGCTTGTCATACCACATGCTAGCATAGGTTGTATTGTATCCACTGTGCTGTGGAGGGTATGACTGCTTGACATGTGAACAGAAATGGCTGATTCATATCCGTTTCTTTATGAAATGGGCACAAGCATGAACAGCAGCCTTTTGTTTAATGGATGCCATTGTCAAAAGAAAAACATCAGGGGGAAAAAACAAAGTAGGTTTTGACATTTTATTAAAGTAGACAGCTGGACAATAAAATGACAGGCCTGGGCATTTCCATCTAAAAGGAAGCATGAGCACCAGCATGTGAAGTTCATAGGAACGTATCAAATTTGCTCAGTCTATATTCGTGGGAAATTAAGGCATTAGATACATTTTTCAACTATTTCCGTCAAAAAAATAATGAGTCTTGAGGAAAGTCTTTTGATTTCTGAATAAACATATGGGAAAGGGGATCTTTTAACATCAACCACAAAGTCTTAAGGCATCAGAAATTCATCAAAACACAAAATTGTTGACCAATAGACGCCTGCCAACTAATAGCAACACTTATATTTAGTTTTGGAGATATTGTTTACTTTCTGTAAAGTTTAAGAAATATTGCCTTGTAATTCCGTTAACAAAAACCCACCATACTGTGTCTGAGATTTTCAAATTTCTCCATTATGAGGAGGGAGGATTCTGACAGGAAACAGAAGTAACATATCAAGGTAGACACAGACCATCCATTTAGTTATACTGTTTTTACTGATATCAATTCTCTTTGCATTTAGTGATTTAAAACTCGTAATTCCGTTACCAAATTGGTAACGGAATTACCAAAAAATCTGTAACGGAATTACTACAACTGAATTGGCTACAATGGGAAATCATAAAAGTCACAAAGCAAAGTTGGGTCACCTGCTGCTGTCCTCCGTTCCACTGGCATACTGTTGTGCTCAGCCAATAACATTTTTCTTTTGTCTTTCTGTTGTCGAGTCAAACCAAGAGCATTAAAACAGTCCGAGTCTGCACAACCTCTTACTCTCTCACTCACTCTCCCATTAATGTCACCTCCCCACCTCGCACTGACACCTACCCACGAGTCCCCTTTCTTTCTGTTCACTTTAAAACAAGCATCCTCACCCACTGAGCACCAGCCATCCATGGACATTTCAAAGTAGTTTAAATTTGGTCCGTCCACCCTGGCCTTGATGTTAACATCCTCACAGACTGTTGTACAAGTTTGGATAGCACATTTCAGGGAGTATAGAGTACCGCACAATGCAGGCTAACACCTTAGTTGAATTGACCATCTGTAACAATTAAACTATCTACTAACCTTAACCCTTGACCTATCCCTTATTCTAAACCTAACCCTAACCTTAGCAAGCAGTCGCTTATCAACAGATAGTTTGTTGATAGTATGAAAATCCACAATATCCAAATAGTGTGACCCAGTACAGTGAGCACATTAGAGGAGTCTAATTCAATACAATACCGTACTGTATTAGACTGTACTGTACGGAACTGTGCTGTGCTGTTTCATACTACACTACTCTGCTGTGCTGCGCAACAATGCCCAAACTTGTGAAACTTGTGAATGACAGTCATATCCATAATTTACTTATTTCTATATAATACAGATCAGGGGCCCATGATTTAATTCCGTTACTGTAATTCCGTTACCGGGTGTAAATCCACTCACTTAATGGTGTTCAATAACCAAAATAGATTTTTTTTCAAACTCAAGATGTCATAGCTGACACCCAATTCTTTCTGCAGACTTTAAAAGAAAATCTTAATTCAGAGCAGATATTTAAGATCTTTTGGAAAAAGTGGTCACATAAAAACCTGGGAGATTTTTTTTTTTTTGAATGTAATTCTGTTACCAAAGTTTGCAACTGTACATTTCTCCCACTAAATTCATTTTAGTAAATTCAACAAATTATTAAGTAGGCCTTAAAATATATAGAGTTGTATGGTTTGTTAAACTTTGAAATCATTGGTTTTGTTTTGCATACATTTTGAAGTCCATATCAACGTGTCATTCTGTTACCTTGGAATTGCCCGGCCTACATCAGTTGTTGTTAAAATGACGCATGCTCCTTTGCGAAATGTAAAACAATGAAGTCCACAGTCTTCAACATTTGTTTTCAAATTGCTTACCCTTGTTATTTGGGCTCCAATTGCATTACCAAAGCAGTAACTAAGCCCAACATTGTTATATTTAGTCAGAAATGAGAAATCCACAGTTGCTCCTACGTCCCTATGGTTTCTTGTGCCCTGTACAGTGGATTGGAATCGAGGTGTAGGGTATCCCTCTATTTGAAATCCTATCTGTGTAGTAGGTCCCTGAGGCATAGTCTGACCTGTGGCTGGTCACGTTTCCAAGACCCTGTCCCTCTTCTTCCCATCGGAGAAAATGTCCGTTCCTGGCCAGGCCGATCTTAATCCAATTCTCATTGGAATGTCAGACAGTTCCATATTTTTTTCCCCTCTTTTGGGGAAAAAAAGGGGTCATTATCTCTGGTAGAGCCTTGCCTCGGTTGAACCTCCGTCTAAATGATATTTTAACGGCTAAAGCCTTGGCTACCAGACTGTCAACCTCAAGATTAGCTGACCAGTCTTTCCTCATACTGTGCGTACGTGATTCTGCCTCCACAAGCTAGCTTCTTTTGACATTTATTTCTCAGACTTGCGTAAGGCCTTGCCAGTATGCTCAACTCTTACCGGTTACATGTGTCTGTCAGATGACGTGACAAAAGCTATATATACAAAAATATATGGACAACCCTTCAAATTTGTGGATTATGCTATTTCAGCCACACCCGTTGCTGACAGGTGTATAACATTGAGCACACAGCCATGCAATCTCCATAGACAAACATTGACAGTAGAATGGCCTTACTGAAGAGCTCTGTGACTTTCAATGTGGCACTGTCATAGGATGCCACCTTCCCAACAAATCAGGTCATCAAATTTCTGCCCTGTGAGAGCTGCCCTGGTCAACTGTAAGTGCTGAAATATCTAGGAGCAACAACAGCTCTGACTTTAAGTTGTAGGCCACACAAGCTCACAGAACGGAACCGCTAAGTGCTGAAAAATTGTCTGTCCTCGGTTGCAACACTCACTACCGAGTTCCAAACTCTGGAAGCAACGTCTGCACAAAGACGGTTTGTCGGAAGCTTCATGAAGTGGGTTTCCATGGCTGAGCAGCTGCACACAAGCTTAAGATCACTATGTGCAATGCCCAGCTTTGGCTAGGGTGGTGTAAAGCTCGCCGCCATTGGACTCTGGAGCAGTGGAAAAGTGTTCTTTGTCGTGATGAAAAGTGCTTCACCGGGCAGCCATACGGACAAATCTGGGTTTGGCACATGCCAGGAGAACACTACCTGCCTTAATGAAAAGTGCCAACTGTAACGTTTGGAGGAGGAGTAATAGTCTGGGGATGTTTGTCATGGTCCAGGCAAGGCCCCTTAGTTCCATTGAAGGGAAATCTTAACGCTACAGCATACAATGACATTCTGTGCTTGCAACTTTGTGGCATCAGGCCCTTTTCCTGTTTCAGCATGGCAATGCCGCCGTACACAAAGCGAGGTCCATATGGAAATGGTTTGTCGAGATCGTTGTTGAAGAACGTGACTGGTCTGCACAAAGTCCTGACCTCAAGCCCATTGAACACCTACGGGATGGATTGTAACGTCGACTGCGAGCCAGGCCTAATCGCCCAACATCACTGCCCGACCTCACTAATGCTCTTGTGGCTGAATGGAAGCATGTCCCCGCAGCAATGTTCCAACATCTAGTGGAAAGCCCTCCCAGAAGAGTGGAGGCTGTTATAGCAGCGATGGGGGGGGGGGGGCGGGCAACAAAATATTAAAGCCCATGACTTTGGAATGAGACGTTCAACAAGCAGGTATCCATATACTTCTGATCATGTAGTGTACACTTTTGGAATGACACCTTCTCCAAGTCCACATTGATTTTTGGGGTGCCTCTGTGACATCATTCAAGAATGGCCTCCCTCTGTACTTTTAGGGTGAGGACGGTAATTCCTCAGTGTGATGCGCTCTAAAGTGCATGATGTATTACAGCGCATCATTTATTAATAGGATTACATCATATCTGTCGCAGACCTGGATAATTGACTCATGCCTGGCTTGACCTCAAGCTGCCATCCACTGCCAGAGGTTTCTCCCAGATGGCCTGGAATTTCCTTTGCACATAAGCCATTCCTGCTGAGAAAAAAATGCTTTGCATGAATCATCCTGTCATCATTAGTATTCATATTACCTTTGTCGTACGTACACAGTGTTGATGCAGTATGGCCCAACAGCCAAGAATGTGGTATTTTTTTGCATAACACAATATTAGTGCATTTTCTTGGTAGATGTTTGTGCAATCCTCTTCTTTAGAAAGCATTGGGTAGAGTTATTTTGTGTTCTCATCAACTAGACAGACGGTCATGACGGACCTGGAGTTGCTAGCGAGCTCTCTGCCTTAAGGGTCAAGTGTGCTGCAGAGATGAGCATCAGCTGCTCCAGTATGACCTCGACTGTCAGAAAATCAATGGCAATGCAATATTTAGCCATCGCCGTGATGCTAGTTATATGGTTAAAATCACATGTCTGTTCACTTTACTCGGGAACGCATGCAGTTTTATAAGACTACAGATTAAATCAATTCTAATGAATTTAACAGGTTGGTGAAAGTGGTATCAGTATCAGCTTGATGCTGCTTTACTATACATATTGAGTGTCTTATTCTGAGGATTGTTATTTGGCTGCTGTTTGACTTCATTTTTATAATCTCGCTCTGTCCATAATAATCTCATCATATAGGCAATACCCGCATTGCATTTGCCGTCACTTTTTTACATGGTGGGGTCTGATTTTTTTTTTTTAAATATAAAAAATGGGTTCGCGGACCAAAACGTTTGGGAACCCC
This sequence comes from Oncorhynchus masou masou, assembly GCF_036934945.1. NCBI lineage: Eukaryota > Metazoa > Chordata > Actinopteri > Salmoniformes > Salmonidae > Oncorhynchus > Oncorhynchus masou. The sequence continues at coordinate 44,853,056 of NC_088220.1, read as the reverse complement.
TGCTGGAGGAAATGGGTACAAAAGTATCAATATCAGACCAGAGGACATTTCTCCAAAAAGTATGATCTTTGTCCCCATGTGCAGTTACAAACCGTAGTCAGACATTTTTATGGCGGTTTTGGAGCAGTGGCTTCTGCTGAGTGGCCTTTCAGGTTATGTCGATATAGGACAATTTTTTTCCGGGGATATTGATACTTTTGTACCTGTTTCCTCCAGCATCTTCACAAGGTCCTTTGCTGTTGTTCTGGGATTGATTTTGCACTTTTCGCACCAAAGTACGTTCATCTCTAGGAGACAACGTGTCTCCTTCCTGAACGGTGTGAAAGCTGAGTGGTCCCATGGTGTTTATACTTGCGTACTATTGTTTGTACAGATGCACGTGGTACCTTGGAAATTGCTCCCGAGGATGAACCAGACTTGTGGAGGCCTACAATTTTTTTTATCTGAGGTCTTGGTTGATTGATTTTCCCATGATGCCAAGCAATGAGGCACTGAGTTTGAAGGCAAGCCTTGAAATACATCCACAGGTACACCTCCAATTGACTCAAATGATGTCAAATAGCCTATCAGAAGCTTCTAAAGCCATGGCATCATTTCCTGTCATTTCCCAAGCTGTTTAAAGGCACAACCCACTTAGTGCATGTAAACTTCTGACCCATTGGAATTGTGACACAGTGAATGTAAGTGAAATAATCTGTCGGTAAACAATTGTTGGAAAAATTACTTGTATCATGCACAAAGTAGATGTCCTAAATGACTTGCCAAAACTATAGTTGTTAACAAGAAATATGTGGAGTGGTTGAAAAATGAGTTTTAATGACTCCAACCTAAGTGTATGTAAACTTCAGACTTTAACTGTACATACATATGTATATATGGATGATTTATAAATCCAGGCACTTTTAACAGTTAGGCTGTTGATAGACCTTATTAAGTTGGTTTTCCCTCTCCTCACTTTTCTTAGACAATTAAGGCAAGGCTGCTTTCTCATCATCTAACTCTGCTGCAGCCTCCGCTGCTTTGTTCTCAACACCAATTTTCTGGTTAACTTTGCTATTATGCAGATGGCAACATGGTCTAGGAAAAGGTGCCAATTCAACAGCGCACTGATGTGCTTCAGAACCACAGGCAGCTAGCGCTATCAAACGCGGGAGAAATCTGATTTATTTATGAAGTAATATCGTTTTTCTTGCACCATTTGTTCTTACATCGAATAACCACATACAATTCCAGTAGCACATGTCTTCGACTGATGGACTGTGCCATCCCCACGGCCTCCACAATGGATCAGTTCACTCAGGCAGGCGCGAATCAGACGGGTGTCTTGTACACCATGACTGCCAGGCTTTTCCCTGTCACATTGAGTACCATTTTGTGACTGTAGGCCTATTTCAGGTCTAATCCCCTATACTTAATGAACCTAAGCTAGATGCATCCGGTAATTTGCATGTTACCTACTGTCCACCGCAGAGCTTTTAAACCAGGTCAGGCACAGTCAAGTGGTGGTCAGTCTAGTGAATTATTTATTACATGGGAGTAACCCAATTTGCAGTTCATTGAGGGGGGGAAAAAAACATTGTGTACTTTGTCAAGTTCCTTTAGGTGAGACGTGATACATGGGGACATTTCTGTAGCGTCAGTTGGTGGTTGGATGTAGTCCTAGGGGCTTTATTTTAGTGTTAGTATGCAACAGCAGCTCTTCCTGGGGTCCACACAAAACATGACATCATGCATAACATCAATAGACAAGAACAGCTCAAGGACTGAACTCCATTCCCATTGGGTAACTATAATGACTTGTTTGAAGTGTGGCCTGATACCAGCATTGTTTGCTGTGCTCTGGCACCACTTTTAAAGATACAGTATCACGTGGTCTCCAAGACCATATGTTTTAATTGATCAATGTCAATTTGTTTTGATTTACATCAGTGTCTCGCCTTTAGAATTGTCTTCATGCTTGGGCACGTGTAGCCTTTTACAAAGGCGGTGTTGTTGTCGAGGGTATGTCTGTATGTGTTTTGTCTATGGCTGACCTAAGGTATAGCGATGTCTCACTCGGCTTGCTGACGTGGCATAAGATATAGGCTCCTCCTTTATATATTACCTGCTTTGAGGATAATGTGTTAGTATTCACAATCAGCAGTGAAATTTTTTGTTTTTTTGCTCCGTTTTTTTGGGGACTAAATGAGAACTTGGGAACATTATGTTAATCAGTACTGTATTTGATTGTAATTGGAGGGAAAGATAACAGCCATTTATGCATGCCTCCCCATTGGCCCTGGCGCTTTGAGTCCCAACCAGCAAGTGTGGGCCTGACACAATGGCCTCTTGTTGAAACCAACTTCTGCTTTTCAAAAACCATCAAACCAACACTGGTAGTAACTGTTTTACCAAATGTTATTTGTCACATGCGCTGAATACAACAGACCTTACAGTAAAATGCTTACTTACAAGCACTTAATCAACCATGCACTTTTAAGAAAAATGCCAATAAAAAAAGAAATGTAAGTAACCAATAATTAGAGCAGCAGCAAAATAAAAATAGCAAGGCTATATACAGAGGGTACCGGCTACAGAGTCGATGTGCGGGGGCACCTGTTAGTCGAGGTAATTGAGGTAATATTTACATGTAGGTGGAGTTATTAAAGTGACTATGCAATGATAATAACAGAGTAGCAGCAGTGTAAGGGGGGAGGGGAGGCAATGCTAATTGTATGGGTAGCCATTTGATTAGATGCTCAGGAGTCTTATGGCTTGGGGGCAGAAGCTGTTTAGGAACCTCTTGGACCTAGACTTGGCACTCCGGTACTGCTTGCCGTGCTGTAGCAGAGAGAACAGTCTATGAATAGGGTGGCTGGAGTCTTTGACAATTTTTAGGGCCTTCCTCTGACACCGTTTGATTAAGAGATTTTGGATGGCCGGAAGCTTTGCCCTGTGCCGTACGCACTACCCTCTGTCGTGTCTTGTGGTCAGAGGCCGAGCAGTTGCCATACCAGGCGGTGATGCAACCATGCTCTCGATAGTGCAGCTGTAAAACTTTTTGAGGATCCACGCTAAAACGTTTTGCCTCTGAGTAGGCTTTATCGTGCCCTCTTCACCACTTTCTTGGTGTGTTTGGATCATATGTGATGTGGACACCAAGGAACTTGAAGCTCTCAATCAGCTCCACTACAGCCCCGTCAACGAGAATAGGGGTGTGGTTGGTCCTCCTTTTCCTGTAGTCTACAATCGTCTCCTTTTGTCTTGATCACGTTGAGGGAGAGGTTGTTGTCCTTGCGCCACACGGTCAGGTCTCTGACCACCTCCCTATAAGCTGTCTCGTCGTTGTCAGTGATCACTGATCAGGCCACTGTTGTCATCGACAAACTTAATGATGGTTTTGGAGTCGTGCCTGGCCATGCAGTTATGAGTGAACAGGGAGTACAGGAGGGGACTGAGCATGCACCCCTGAGGGGCCCCGTGTTGAGGATAAGCATGGCGGATGTGTTGTTACCTACCCTTATCACCTGGGGGTGGCCCGTTAGGAAGTCCAGGATCCAGTCGCAGAGGGAGGTATTTAGTCCCAGGGTCCTTAGCTTAGTGATGCGCTTTGAGGGCACTATGGTGTTGAACGCTGAGCTGTAGTCAATGAATAGCAATCTCACATAGGTGTTATTTTTGTCCAGGTGTGAAAGGGCCGTGTAGAGTGCAATAGAGATTGCATCATCTGTGGATCTATTGGGGTGGTATGCAAATTGGAGTGGGTCTAGGGTTCCTGGGATAATGGTGTTGTGAGCTGTGACCAGCCTTTCAAAGCACTTCATGGCTACAGACGTGAGTGCTACGGGTCGGTAGTAATTTAGGCAGGTTACCTTAGTGTTCTTGGGCACAGGGACTATGGTGGTCTGTTTGAAACATGGTGGTATTTCAGACTCAGACAGGGATAGAATGAAAATGTCAGTGTAGACACGTGCCAGTTGGTCAGCGCATGCTCGCAGTACACGTCCTGGAAATCTGTCTAGCCCTGCAGCCTTGTGAAAGTTGACCTGTTTGAAAGTCTCACTCACGTCGGCTGCGGAGAGCGTGATCACACAGTCGTTCGGAACAGCTGATGCCCTCATGCATGTTTCAGTGTCACTTGCCTTGAAGCGAGCAGAGAAGTAATTTAGCTCGTCTGGTAGGCTCTTGTCACTGGGGCAGCTCTCAGCTGTGCTTCCCTTTTTAGTCTGTAATAGTCTGCAAGCCCTGCCACATCCAACGAGCGTCGGAGTCGGTGTAGTATGATTCAATCTTAGTCCTGTGCCGACGCTTTGCCTATTTGATGGTTTGCCGGTGGGCATAGCAGGATTTTTTATAATCTTCCAGGTTAGAGTCCCGCTCCTTGAAAGCGGCAGCTCTACCATTTAGCTCAGTATGGATGTTGCCAGTAATCAATGATTTGTGGTTGGGTTATGCAAGTACAGTCACTAGGGGGACAACGTCATCGATGCACTCATTGATGAAGCCAGTGACTGATGTGGTGTACTCCTCAATGCCATCGGAAGAATCCCAGATCACATTCCAGTCTGTGCAAGCAAAACAATCCTGTAGTTTAGCATCTGCTTCTGACCACTTTTTTTTATTGACCACTGTTGTTTCCTGCTTTAATTTTTGCTTGTAACAGGAATCAGGAGGATAGAAGTATGGTCAGATTTGCAAAATGGAGGGCAAGGGAGAGTTTTATACTTGTCTCTGTGTGTGGAGTAAAGGTTGTTTAGAGGCTTTTTCCCTTTTGGTTGCACATTTAACATGCTGGTAGAAATGAGGTAAAACAGATTTAAGTTTCCCTGCATTAAAGTCCCTGGCCATTAGGAGCGCCACCTCTGGATGAGCGTTTTCCTGTTTGCTTATGGTCGTATACAGCTCATTGAGTACGGTCTTAGTGCCAACATCGGTGTGTAGTGGTAGACCGCTACGACGAATATAGATGTCATTTCTCTAGGCAGACAGTGTGGTCTATAGCGTATCGAGAGATACTCTACCTCAGGCGAGCAAAACCTCGAGACTTCCTTAGATGTCGTGCATTAGCTGTTGTTTACAAATATACATGAACCGCCACCCCCTGTCTGACTGCTGTTCTATCCTGCCGATACAGTGTAGTATCCACCAGCTGTATGTTATTCATGTCTCGGTGAAACACGACTCGGTGAAGCACAAGATATTACAGCTTGTAATGTCCCGTTGGTGGGGTGTATCACTGTTCTGATGTCCATGAGCTCTTTTCGGTCAAAAGAGACAGTAGCAGCAACATTATGTACGAAATGCAAAAAAACTCATTAAAACGGCAGCCATCCCCTCCTGTGCCATTATCACAGACTGTGGTTGTACCCATACCAAATATATATACTGTATTTAAACACATATAGCCTAGGCCAGGTGTCGGCAACAGTGATTTTGGATTTGGCCCCCCAAAGCTTTTAGTAAAAAATAATAATTAAAATCGCCAGGAATTAAGCTAAAATTAGTTTTATTTCTGACATCTGTTCCCAAGTATTTCCACAAAATAGAAAAGATGTGATTGTGTCTCAATGTAATTAAGGTATGAAATTATTGTTATTTTCAAATGCAATCTATTTTTGGGCTTAGTTATGGTCAATTTGCAGTGTACAAATAATTATAAAAATTTTCCAGGCCCCGGCCATCCATGCCGACAACAATTGGCCCGCGGCTGAATCTTGGTTGCCTAGCTCTATCCTAGGCCTGCTCAACCTGTAAAGCTTAGCTTGGTTGGAAAAACATTTTGAAGAATCTAGTACATTTTCAGCAACACCCATTGAAATTATGCCTTCTATACCACACCAGCAGAAATCACTCATATCCAGGGTCTTCATTTTCCAAATCCCCACAACTCTGAGAATTATCCCCAATTAAAAAATCTAACCTTTTCATTTTCTAACATGATTAGGCTGGGTGAGTAGTGCTTAAGGAAGCCCTATGTATGTGACTTGGGTCCCACCAGATCACAATAGTGAAATGTATTCGACCATGTTTCTTTTGTAAAGCAACATCCTTAGCATGTAGCTTGAAATACCACCCTCTGTAGTTCGGGGGCCCTATTTTAGACGTAGTGTGGAGCTAGGGCCTTAGATGGGGATCATAAGGCAACTCTGGAAACAGGAAGTATAGGAACATTAAAAGGCTAGCTGGGTTAGCCAGCTCGGTCTGTTGGATACACTTTCACATTTCTAAACAGTTGCAGTTTGCATTTTGACCAATGTAATTGCAACAACTAATGTTCATTAGCACTGTTGATTTGTAGTGGCCTTCATACTAAGTGCTATAACAGATGCAGTCATGTTATATGCCTTAATTAATTGTGGCACTAGAATTGACCATTTTACCTGTGCCAGGAAGCCACACTGAAATAACCTAAATAATTATTACATGTCTCTTGGTATCCACCTTAATTACACTTGCAATTTAACCAAATACACCATCAGCATACAGTGAGAATTTCTTTGAATACTGGGAACAAAAGTGCCATGAATTTCCATTACTACTATATATATTAGTAGGTGACAATCATACCCTCCGGTAGAGAGGTGAGATCGTCAGGAGACTGGTGAGAGATCCAGAATTTCCATTACTGCTGGAATGATGAAGGAAAAATGGTGACTGTCATCTGGTCACTAGCAACGGCATCTCGCCTCTGGCCTGCTCCTGAATCACTGGGAACATGTTGTCCTTGCACAGATAACCCCCAGATGTCAGAGACCCTTTTGAAATACACTAAACATATGGTTGGTGACAGGGGGAGAGTAACCTTGACATGGAAGGTAGAGCAATTGAAATGCCTCTTTGTACGGCTCAGTGTTGGTGTCAGGATTAACTGTGTGTGTGTGTGTGTGTGTTAGGGCTGCCCCCCCCCAAAAAAAATAATCTTGGTTGACATTTTAAAACGTGTATTTTTCCATATAGACACGTCCTATGTGTTTTGATCAAGTCAAATATATGCACTGAGCTTGTCTGATGCTTTAAGAAAACCATTTAATGAAATTATTAAGACACAAAAATGACTAGCTTTCCGTATTGTTGAAATTGCAACATAATTAACGCCATTTCTGACTGAAAAGTTATTTTACCGAAAGCCCTCATTTGTTTAGGGAAAAACATATTCTCTCAACTCTTGCTCTCTTTACGTGACAACACATTTATGATTTTTTTATGCACTTGCCTATAGCATATCATAATCACAAAAAAAGGGTTATAACTAACTTGGAACACTGTAACAGGTGACAGCAAAATGGATGCAGAGGACGCGATAAATCAACTTGAAACTGGGAAATGTTTACTGGTTGCGCGGGAGGTATAGGGGAAGTCAGAGATGTGTGGAATACATTTGACTAGTTGTGGAAAATACTGGGATCAAGAAAAATAAGGTATGGCGCAAGTGCTGTGTGCATATTAGGCCTGTGTGGGCCAAACAAGTACTGTTAGGTTACAATATAATTTTTCTGACTGTTTGGAACAATGTAAACAACACAAATAAATGATAAGCATACCAGAGTAACTTTCTTTGTTTGTTTTTGTTTTTTTGTAAAGCCTTTATTACAGCAAAGACTAAACAGTAACGGTTCAAAATGGTTTAGGCCTATTTATTGTTTACACTAATTACTCAGTGGGCGCTTTATTTTATTTTTTTAAACTAAAATGTTGGATCGCATTTGAAGTCGTGAATGACTCGTATGTTGTGTGATGACATGAACAAATAAATGCTGGGTTGATACAGTAGCCTATATAATAAGTATTAAAATATAGGCCTAAGTAAGTTATGGTATTAAGACTGAACATGTCTACAGGCCTACAGTTCGATGGTGGTTATACAAGGCTGCTCTACTAAGCCTATTAATGATAATGACATGACTTATTATTATAACGATGATCATAATAGCAATAAGGAGATGAGGGAAAAGGGAGGCTTGTTGTTGTTATTATTATAATAAATACAAATATTGACAATTTGGAACAGTGTAAACAACATAAATAAATGATCAATAATACAAGAGAGGCTGGTCTAATAAAAAAAAGTGTAAAGCCTTTATTACAGCATGACAAAGGATGAAAAACACCCGAATTTGTGAAATTGTTGCGTGAGGCTTGGCTCGGCTATTGCTTTATAGACCTACGTTGAGTTGGTTTCCTCTCTCCTCACTTTTCTTAGAAAATTATGGCAAGGGCTGTTTTTCTCATGTCCCAACTCCGCTGCTGCCTCTGCCACATTGTTCTCAACACCAATTTGCTGGTTAACTTTGCTATTATGCACATGGCAACATGGTCTAGGAAAAAGTGCCAATTCAACCGCGCACCTATGTGTTTTAGAACCGCGGACACTGACCAATATCCAACTTGGGAGTAAGCGCATTTGTCATAAAATAATATTTAAAAAATATGTTGTACCATTGTTCTAACATTTTATATAATCATATAGAATTTCAGAAGCACATGTCTTGGACTGATGGACTGTGCCACCCCCACGGCCTCCACAATGGATCAGTCCACTCAGATTGACGTGAATCAGACAGGTGTCTTGTACACCATGATTTAAAAATACATATATTATTTTGCTACTGTTCAACCAAAGAAATCTCGGTCGACCAACCAAATAATCGACCAGTCGACGAAATGGAGTCAGCCCTAAGTGTCTATAGAAGGGGGAGTGATTTGGGAGAGGGGTGCATGTGTGTATTCTTTCTCTAAACGATAGAAATAACTAGTTGTGAGCAGGCTAATCTCTGTCGACCTGCATATCATAAAGGATATCAATTCCAATTCTGTCTGAAGCCCCCCCTGTCATTGACAATTCATCTACAAGATAAGAGAAAAGCTTGCCTCTAATTAGTCTGAGGATATCACAATTTACCACCACAGATTTACTACCCCCTAAAATTCCATGTCCATCTGGCAAGGGGAGAGAGTTTATGCCCCTGGGGCCTGAAATATTCCCCCCTAACGAAAGCCATGGTCATAGATGGCAAAACTCTTTTTTTTTAACTGGTTGTTGTCTCGCAGCTGGGGCACGATATCATCCCTAGCACATGGCTGGAATTGCCTTCCAGAGAATGCTGAGGGGAGAAATTGCACGGAGTAAGGAGATTTTGATTATTGGATTCCATAAATATATATATATATTTATAAAGAATATATATATATTCTTTATATATATATATATTCTTTATAAATATATATATATATATTCTTTATAAATATATATATATATATTCTTATATATATATATAAAAATACCCAAGTGGAGGCCTGAAAATATGCATTGGAGGATAGGTTGAGGATTAATGGCCACAGGAGCGGAGAGAATGGCCGAAATGCATGCAGTCTCCAACGGCACTGTAGTGGAGCCCAGACCTGACTTATTATTTTCCTCTCATCATCCCAACTCGTTCTGATTCACAACCTGGCCCCAGCCTGCCCATGTGTGTATATTTAATAGGATATATATATATATATATATATATATATATATATATATATATATATATATATATATATATATATATATATATATATATATATATATATATATATACATATTTGACCACACAGAGCAAATAATTTGTTTTGTTTGATAGATTTGAGCACAAATTCACCTTCATTATTGAATCATTATTCCCAGTTTGCTTCATTTTGTGGGTGGATTAGCATTAATTTATCTTAATGCCTATGTTGTGTAAATTTGTGATAATTACCCTGCACCTTTCTTTTGAAGGCTTTGTTTGGGCGAAATGGAGTGGATTTCATTTGGCTGGACAACTGGCTTTGTTCCCAGCTCGGGTCTGCTATGACATGGTTGAATGACAGTGCTGAATTATCCCCTTTTTTTTAAACGAGTGTTCAGAGTCCACGGTTAAATCCATACTGGGACATTGTGGTAAAGTTATCGGGTTGGGTAACAATTGTGTTGCAGTTATGAATTATGATAATAGATTGTGGATAACGTTCTGGTTGACTGTACGGTTAATGGTATCTCTGTGGTCACAGAAATTGTGGCTCGAGACTTGTGACAAGTTGCTTGGAAGAATCATGGCAATTGTTTGAATTTGAGTCCGTTTTCTGATATTCATGGTGATTGCTGTCAATGGTTGAACTTGGAGGCTGTATGGTGAAGTCATTGGGGTTTGGGCAACACTCATATCCCTGAGTAGCACCTTTTGTACAGATAATGTTTGAATAGCTTGTTGTCAGTTGAGGTAACTTTTTTGGACGAGTTTGGAAAAGGTTTTTCTTGGCTAATTCATGGCTAACCATGCTTTTGAAATATTTCCATGTCTAACCATTAGGGCTGACCCCATTTTTACTCGACTGGTCGACTTATTTATTTTGTTTATAAAGAAATTTCTTAGGTTAAGCAGTAGCAAAAACAATGTTCTGAAACGCGCCTGTCTGAGTGTGAATCAGTCCATCACTCGAAGACTTGCTACTGAAATTGTTTATGGTTATATTACGGAAGAACAATGGTGCAACATTAATAAAAATACTATTATTTTATAACATGCGCTTTCTCCCCCGTTTTGAATTTGCACCTTTTCCTAGACCATGATGCTATGTGCGTAACAGCAAAGTTTACCAGCATATTGGTGCCGAGAGAAATGCTGTGGAGGCAACAGCGGAGTTCGGAGACGAGAAAACAGCCCTTGCCTTAAGAAAAGTGAGGAAACCCCAACTTAAGTCTATACTCAATAGCCTAACTGTTAAATGCACCTGGCTTTGTAAATGATCCACATACAGTACCCGTCTAAATTTTGGGCACACCTACTGGATTAAGGGTTTTTCTTTATTACTACTATTTTCTACAAGCTAGAACAATAGTGAAGACATGAACTATTAATTAACACACATGGAATTAGATAGTAACCAAAAAAGTGTTAAATAAACCAAAAATATAACCACACTTTGCCTTGATGACAGCTTTGCACACTCTTGGCATTCTCTCAACCAGCTTGACCTGGAATGCTTTTCCAACAGACTTGAAGGAGTTCCCACATATGCTGAGTGCTTTGGCTGCTTTTTGCTTTTCCTTCACTCTGCGGTCCAACTCATCCCAAACATCTCAATTGGGTTGATGTTGGGTGATTGTGGAGGCCAGGTCATCTGATGCAGCACTCCATCACTCTCCTTCTTGGTCAGATAGCCCTTACACAGCCTGGAGGTGTGTTTGGGTCATTGTCCTGTTGAAAAACAATTGATAGTGCCACTTAGCGCAAACCAGATGGGATGGCGTATCGCAGAATGCCATGCTGGTTAAGTGTGCCTTGAATTCTAAATAAATCACAGACCGGCAATTTCACAAATTTGTCTGTTTTTAATCTTTGCTATGTTGTAATAAAGGCTTTACACTTTTTTCATTTGAACAGTCTCTGGTGTTATTTATAATTTTATTTAGCGTTTACACTGTCCCAAATTGTCAAATTATATTTTTTATAATAATAATAACTCTAATTTTTCTTGATCTCCTTATTATTATAATAATAATAAGTAATATCATTATCATTAGGAGGCTTAGTATAGCAGTCTTGTGTAACCACCATCGAGCTGTAGGCCTAAGAGCACATCCTGTTTAGTCTTCATATGTAATTTACGTATGTATTTCAATACTTAAACAGTGGCAAGAAAAAGTATGTCAACCCTTTTGGAATTACCTGGATTTCTGCATAAATTGGTCACCAAATTTGATCTGATCTTCATCTAAGTCACAACAATAGACATAGTGTGCTTAAACTAATAACACGCACATTATTGTATTTTTCTTGTCTTTATTGAATATATCTTTTAAACATTCACAGTGTAAGTTGGAAAAAGTATGTGAACCCCCTAAGCTAATGACTTCTCCAAAACCTAATTGGAGTCTGGAGTCCGCTATCCTGGAGTCCAATCAATGAGACGAGATTTGAGATGTTGTTTTGGAGCCCTATAAAAAACACTCACGAAATTTGAGTTTGCTATTCACAAGAAGCATTGCCTGATGTGAACCATGCCTGGAGCAAAAGAGATTTCAGAAGACCTAAGATGAAGAATTGTTGACTTGCATAAAGCTGGAAAGGGTTACAAAAGTATCTCTAAAAGCCTTGATGTTCATCAGTCCATGGTAAGACAAATTGTCTATAAATGGAGAAAGTTCAGCACTGTTGCTACTCTCCCTAGGAGTGGCCGTCCTGCAAAGATGACTGCAAGAGCACAGCGCAGAATGCTCAATGAGGTTAAGAACGATCCTAGAATGTCAGCTAAAGACTTACAGAACTCTCTGGAACATGCTAACATCCATGTTGATGAGTCTACAGTACGCAAAACGCTAAACAAGAATGGTGTTCATAGGAGAACATCATGGAAGAAGCCACTGCAGTCCCCAAAAAACTTTGCTGCAGGTCTGAAGTTTGCAGAAGTGCACCTGGATGTTCCACAGCGCTACTGGAAAAATATTCTGTGGACAGATAAAACTACAGTTGAGTTGTTTGGAGGAACACACTATGTGTGGAGAAAAGAAGGCACAGTAAAACAACATCAAAACCTCATCCCAACTGTAAACTATGGTAGCATCATGGTTTGGGGCTGCTTTGCTGCCTCCTGGACAGCTTGCGGAAAAATTAATTCCCAAGTTTATCAAGACATTTTGCAGGAGAATGTAAGGCTGTCTGTCCGCCAATTGACACAACGACCCAAAACACAGAAGTAAATCATCAACAGAATGGCTTCAACAGAAGAAAATACACCTTCTGGAGTGCCCAGTCAGAGTCCTGACCTCAACCCGATGTGAGATGCTGTGGCATGACCTCAAGAGAGCAGTTCACACCAGACATCCCAAGAATATTGCTGAACTGAAACTCTTTGTAAAGAGGAATGGTACAAAATCCTCCTGACTGTTGTGCAGGTCTGATCTGCGACTACGGAAAATGTTTGGTTGACTGCCAAAGGAGGTTCAACCAGTTATTAAATCCAAGGGTTCACATACTTTTCCCACCCTGCACTTTGAATGTTTACACGGTGTGTTCAATAAAGACATGATAACTTCAATTTATTTTGTGTGTTATTAGTTTAAGCAGACTTTGTTTGTGTATGGTTGTGACCTAGATGAACATCAGATCAAATTTCATGACCAAATTGTGCAGAAATCCAGGTATTTCCAAAGGGTTCACATACTTTTTCTTGCCACTGTATAGGCTACAGAAGTGAATCGATCATTGATTCGTTCATATCGTCACACAGCATATGGTTCATTCCTGATTTGAAAATGCAATCGAGCATTAGTTTTAAACTAAAACAACAAAGTGACCCTTAAAATAATTAGCGTAATTAATAAATACACCGTTCCATTTCGGAAATTGTATTCCTGTCTTTGCTGTTTTTTTTAAAAGCTTTACAAAAAAACCCCCCTCTGTTCTACATTTCTTATTGATTTAGCGTTTACAATGTTCCAAACCGTCAGAAATGATATTCTAATCCAACAGCACCTGTTTGGCACACACATTCACGCAGCCGTTGCTCCTTACTTTATTTTTCTTGATCTGCAGTATTTTACACACACAGTCCACAACCAGTAAACATTCCCCCGTTTTTGGATTTCATTCGTCTAGTCCTCTGCATCCATTTTACAGTCACGTGTTACGGTGTTTGGAGTTTGTTCTAACCAATTTATTGTTGTGATAATGATATGCTATTGGTCAGGCCCCATGGGTCACGTGGTCGATTGGTCGAAAGAACAGACGACGACTGTCGACCATTTATTTAAAAAAAAATTTTTTGGGGGGGGCAGCCCTACGAACCATACTTACATAATTGTGATCTGTAGTTACACACAACTCACGCCCTGCTCAGAGCATAAAATGAGTTCCCGTATTGACGTCGCTTGACTAATGTTGTGTGGGTAATGTTAAAATAACACCAGGCTGAAGACCTGCGGGCAAGCTATTGCTCGTTTAGCATGAACAGATTGGCTCTTTCGCACCCAGAGGCATAGCGGGGCTACAATGTCGTGTCCTCACAATACATAATCTGATATTCAGTGATTTGGTCCACACCCAGCATTATTCAACATGGATACTCTTTTCAGTGATGTTACAACTCATTTCTTGCTCTATCTTTTAGATCGTGTTTTCACCCCCAACAATAATACCCCCCCCCTTCCCATCCCCATAATTTCCATTGTCTATACATAGATTTCTGTTTCCTGACATTCCCCCCAAAATAACATTTGTTAAATGTTTACTCACAAATATGACGGCCTCTGCCATCTTTGTTAACTCTCTGAGGATCCACTCTGAGGAAAGGTGAACATGCTCATGAATTATACATGTTTATTTACCACATAAATTATTCAGAAGATATCAGTTGCTTGGATTTTGCCGGGGGGCTGTAGTTTGTGGAGACAAACACAATAACATTGGCTGAATTTAGCTTTCTGAGCAAAAAATGATGGCTTGAGTTTTATGAGTACCTGATGATATTGTACGTGGAATTTTCTTGGCTGTTTTCGATAAAAATAATTCAGTAATAGTAGATCTTACAAAAAGAACTAGCCTACTTATGCAAAATATTCCTCTATGCTGACGACAACCTTTGCAAAAATGCCACTATCCCCAATAGGTTTTTTTGCGGTATAAAATGTACCAATTTTCCCACCATGAAGCCTAAGGAATGTTTCGCTGAATTTGCAAAACTAGGAAGTTATTACTGTTATGCCAGGCAGAACTCCTGTCTCATTTTAAAGTTCCTATCCCCTAGCTGTTTGCCTGAGGGTATGAGAGATTGATATATGGTCCTGTGTGGCACAGTTGGTAGAGCATGGCACTTGCAATGCCAGGGTTGTGAGTTCAATTCCCATATGGGTGACCAGAACAAATAAATATGAAAATGTATGCACTAAGTCGTCTGCAAAGTCGTCTGCAAAAAATGTCAGGTTAACAGTTGAAGCCATTTTACCATCAGATTGTTACACATTTCCAAGTGAGCCGTGTTATCTTGCAGCTTATTATCTTGTTATTATGAGATCACAATCTTTATGATTGTGAGACATGGGTTCAGTCCCATTTTTGGTAGTATTGACTACAGCCAGGTATTAATACTATAGCTGATGTAGGTAATGAGGTTGCGGTCCATAAGAATGAGATTAATGCAGCCAATGACAAACACGCGCTACATCAGTGCCGGTCAGACGCTGCGACTCAGTGGACAGGTGGGGAGGTTAGATGTCCTCTTCTTCCATTTTGACATGGCAATCGCTGAGAGAAAATTGGCCATTGCCTTAGAAATGGGGCCCGTTTTTTGTTCACTAATTTAGATTTGGGGATTACCATCAGTAACTAGGCACAATGTTTTTTTTTAAAACTCCGCACCCTCTCACCCTGACCATAACCAACAGATGTATTCCCTAATAATTACCTCCTTATGTGACGGGGCCTAAAAGTCTACTTCGACAGCAGTGTTCACCGAACCACCCTACAGCCAATATTTAGAATATTTAATGTGTCCATTTTTTTTGTCCTTTTCCATTTTGATTGACAGCTCAAACCTGATTTAAGAAACATGAAAAGGCAGTCCAAAGGGTTCCCCACTAAATACTACAGACCGCTCATTTTAGTGTAGCGTAGCATGCATGCATCCTATTTGCATTCTTAAAGAATCTCACTCCACTTTTGTTCTTAAAGGCTTTATCCCAGCAGCCGAATTGGAGGGTGCTAAGCTCATTCACGTGCCTCCCTGATTCCTGTTACCGAAAGCCACCATGTCCCTCCTCCCACAGTTAACACTAACGGGTTGTGAAGCACGGCTGGAGACTGGGTGTTCTTGAAATGAGCATTGCAGGTACTATTATATGCCAATTTCCAGAGTGATTGGCGTGACGAGTTATCATTTTTTTTTTACCTTGGCTTGTTGGAGTTAGCTCGCACAACCATGCAAATGCAACTACTAGCTACGTAGCTTGGTGAAGTGTGTGTTGGTGTCTACCTCCAATTATTTAGCAAATCATTTTTAAGTTTCCACCAGGGGGGAAAAGATTTGGCCCACACCAACATTCCTACCATAGTGTAGCCCACATGGAGTTTTGAAAACAAGACTGTTGGCTGTCTTTTGGCCAGGACACCCACTGATGCGGTGTGTAGTGCACAGCTCCACCGTGACCTTGCGCTACCACATAAAGGCTCCACCTGCTGCCTGGCTCACACCAGGCAATTGATAAAAATACCCCTCAAGCCCCACACTCTTTGTCAGGAGAGATTTCAAGGACAGCAGGCAATGTCCCTTCACTCACAGGCATACACAGGAATACGAGAACACACACACACACACACACACACACATTCATTGCACACATTAATGATGTTACATCCACAATGACACACACCTGCATAAGTATCATGGGCCCGCAACATTTTGAACAAGTTGCTATCCTTGCTATTTTGAATGGGCTGGGGGCCTCATGAGTCCAGCTTGGCACGCTGACGGGGTTGGGGGTGTGTTTGTGCTGAACCAACAGTATGAACCTTGCATATGCCATTTGCACATAATGCACTGTAGGAAACACTGACCTGGTGACTTTCACCTCTGTCTGTCTGGTTGACTCACTGTCCAATGCCTCTCATTATACACACACACTACCCCCAGTCTGCTGCATTTTGCTAAATACCGATCACATTAAAGCCACACTTTTTTAAACTCTTTATTTCAGCCCAATGGCATTCATTTAAATGACCATTGTACAGCAGGACATATTGCAGAATATTCCTTTTTTAAAAATATTTATGTGGAGGATATTGGCGTGTTTGGCCATTTTTAGTTATTTTCACTGATGGCTAAAACTTGACAGTGAGTAGTCTCTGGCAAGCCCCAGAATGTAGCCAGGCACCAGACCTGTTCTAACTAATGGACAACCTAGATGCCTCTTCCTCCCGGCATGTCATACCTTCCATAGGTTAGGAAGTGGCAGGGGGGGCATAGCATAGGCCTTGTGTGTTATTTGTGTGGACACAGAGACATTATTTTGTCAGTGTCGTCTGAGGAATGCAGGCCTCATCCCTAGCTGGCACACAAGATGACCCCTTTACTGTCACGGTAAGGGGATCCATTGACACTGTGACTCGGCCTGGTGGGAAGGACGACCCGGTTAAAAAAAAGGCCCAACGTGGTAATGGGTAAAGGTCGGAATTCAAAATGGTGGCAATCACCGGTCACTAGGTTGAGCTTTGAACTCGCCACCACGGGTCTCATTGCTCAGTGTTAACCCTCCCCTAAAAAAAATAAAAAAAACCAAGGTATGGAGAAATCATCACCCTCAGTCGATGACAAGTGAGCAATTGTTGTCGAATCTAGGTCGGCTCAGCTCCGAGTCGCGGGGGATTAATTTGTGCTTTTCTCCGAAACAGAACCACAACAAATCCTCTGTGCGAAGTGCCCCCGATTTTTAAGGTGCCCTACATTGATTTGATGGAGCAGAGAACCCGTCTAGTTGCATTGCAGGCATGCCAACAAGATGTGGTTCACTGTGAACAGCTTTGAAGGAATCCTCACTGTTGGCCTATTTCTGTCTCTTATGGCCAGTGTTTGAGTATCTCCTGAGGAACACTTTTAAAATGCATCCATACTTCTTTCCTTCAAGGGGGATCTCTGATCTGCCATAGAGGTGAATCCCGTTGACTGTCAGATCTTTAAAATCTCTACACTACAGTGCATTGGAGCAGGGCTTACAGTAGAGGAAGCCACTATTGAATGAATGATAGAGGGTTTTTATGGTAACACTGTTACATAATACGCATATCATTGATTTACTTCCCTTTGTGAGGTCAGTGCACCCATTTGAAATTATTTTTACACAGGGTAGCCTAGTGGTTAGTGTTTCGGTTGCTGGGTCGAATCCCCGAGCTGACAAGGTAAAAATTGGTCGTTCTGCCCCTTGAACAAGGCAGTTAACCCACTGTTTGGTAGGCCGTCATTGTAAATAAGAATTTGTTCTAAACTGACTTGCCTAGTTAAATAAAGGTACATTTAAAAAAAAAATCTATATAATTGTAATATCCTGTGGAAACCAAAGATTGCATATTAACCACTAACCACCCATCTAATGCACCAAATAGAACATTGAACATGTTACACATTACAAATTCTCACAAAACACTCATGAATAATATATTGGCTAACGTCTTAGGCTCAGCCAATGAGGTTTAAGTAGGTCTTGGTCAGCAGACTTGTAGTGTCCTCTTTTGGAGGTGACGTCCACCTCTTTACCTTCCCTACAGGACCTCATTGTCTTAAGGTCGTGACCCCACCCTTTATGTTTTGTCGACATTATCAGTGTGATAAGATGCAAGGGGTTCTGCATTCACCCCGGCCCAAATTTAAACCAGGCCAACAAAGGGAGCGGACAATGAAAGCTCCCTCCTGTTAGTAGACACTGTTGTGGGTTCGAGATAGGCGGCTGCCATTTTATCATTTAGATGACGCTCTCATGTCCCTTCCCATTTTTATTGAAAGTGAAAGGGAGCGAGTGGCGGATTGCTAGATGGAATGGCTAAAATGTGTGACGAAAAGGTTATAAAATCTTCACCGTCGAACGTCATAGGCCTAGTTCTCCTCATAACTTCAATCCATTCTAACATGCATTGGGTGAGGTAGGATGTCAGTGGGCGTTCATTGGGTGAGGTAGGACGTCAGTGGGCGTGCATTGGGTGAGGTAGGACGTCAGTGGGCGTGCATTGGGTGAGGTAGGACGTCAGTGGGCGTGCATTGGGTGAGGTAGGATGTCAGTGGGCGTTCATTGGGTGAGGTAGGACGTCAGTGGGCGTGCATTGGGTGAGGTAGGACGTCAGTGGGCGTGCATTGGGCGAGGTAGGATGTCAGTGGGAGTGCATTGGGTGAGGTAGGATGTCAGTGGGCGTGCATTGGGTGAGGTAGGATGTCAGTGGGCGTGCATTGGGTGAGGTAGGATGTCAGTGGGCGTGCATTGGGTGAGGTAGGACGTCAGTGGGCATGCATTGGCGAGCAAGACTGCCACTTCCTGCTTTGAATTCTGTCTGCCCAATCAAATTGTCATATCACTCAACACGTTGGCCCATTGCCCTGTTCTGCACCCTTCTCCCAGCGGAGTTGCATAACAACCCATAGAGAATGGAGACTGGATAGGCAGCCTCGGTCATATTGTGTTTGGCCCCAAACACAGGGAACACAAGGCTATCATTGTTAGCTAATGTCCTCCTGGGAGGAAATACCTCCAATAGTTTGCCTACAGTATGGTACGGTACACTGCTACTGTCTGACTTGGACCCGGAGGTGTGCTGAAACATTAGATCCCCCTTAATGTATCTGGTTTCATTAAGGAAATAGTTAAGTGGTAACAGAGCAAAAAATGTCCCAGACCCCATTAAAGACTAGAATAATACTAATTTGGCATTTCAAAAATACAAAGGGTCGTCAGAATGAGTACTTTTTTTGTTTGTTTGTACATGCAGCTTTTGAAGGAATCCTCAGTAATGTCATAACAACAATAGGAAGTCCTGGTGGCCTGGTTTACTTTGCTCCTGGAGGGGGTCCACCAGAGTCCCTGGAAGGATCACTCCCGAAATGAAAACCTAGAATTTACAGTTGGTGGGATGTTATGCTGTCGGAACTCCGGTAGTTGAGTAGTTCGAGCCGGATTGGCCCACCTCCTTTTGATCTGTCCAGCGCTGCCCCACTCTGGATCATAACCTTGTCAGTGTCTGTGGAAAGGCTTTTGTACTCAGGAAATGACTATGAGATGGATGTCATTTCAACAACACCAAGCCTAGAGGACAAATGGTGTGGTTGTTAGGCCATAGCCTACTCTCAGGGTGAAATCATAGGCTCAGACCTTTGTCGCAATTCCTGACCAACCTGATTTTGTGCTTGAATAGCACTGTTATTAATAACACGCTTGCCCGTGCTTTCTATCGCGCTCTGTCGTACACACACACACACACACACACACACACACACACACACACACACACACACACACACACACACACACACACACACACACACATCTCACTTTTAATTGCTTCACACTCATACCGAGTGTATCATTGTTTGGATATACAATACAAGATGCACTTAGATATCCTCCCCCTGTGTTTTTGCGGTTGGCCCCAACATCTTAAACATGATCCAATACAAAAACACGAAACCGGAAAATGCAATTGCAATGATAGCGAAAGGGAGTGGAAAAATGGGGTCCCTTGCATTCTTTCCATGGCGCCAATCTCAAAAGACAATTTGGAAATATTTAAGACAGAAGCCACAATTGATGGTTATGCATATTTGTCTCTCTCTCACTGGTGCTCCCGAGTGGTATCGGAGTGGCGCTGTTTCCCACGCTTGTGATGTCACAGAGCAATGGTAGGCTTAAAGGAAAACTGACATTAGCATGCCACCTAGTGGTCGTTCTTGGTAAGGTCTACTTCTCTGTGTCAATGGGCCGATTGGACTTGTGCTCCGGTGTTTTGAATCCTTACCACCCTTCCTTGACGTTATAGTCGTAGTTACTGTATGTGATTAGATAAGTCAAAGCAAGGTTTCCACCTTAGTGGGTACACCTACCCGACCTCAAATCTGTGATGAGGCCCACATAAAGAAGCACTATGCAGACATCTCTTTGCCATTTCCTGGTTGTTAAAATTCTATTAGTTGGACTAATTTCAGTTTATGTGACAAAACATGTAAGTATAGTGTAGAGAATCATTGTACCATCTAAACTGCTGTGAAATATATGTTTCAGAACCAAAAATATTGTATTTCAGCTGTTTGAAGCTGGTATAGCAAAACCAGAAGTAAAAGATGCAAAAACTAAATGTAAGACCGGGAAGCATAGAAATAGCACACACAGAACAGATCTACTGCTTCTTAGTTTTGCTTTCAATGAGAATGACAGATCAAATGCATATAGAAATCATTGTTAGGTCGTATGACACAAAAAAGGAAGGGAAGGGAAGACTGAAGGATGTCACCTAAAGCTTTCAGCAGGGCCTGTCATCCCGTGGGAAAAGTACTCAATTGTCATACTTGAGTCATTTTCTATTAAGATATCTTTTTACTTTTACTCAAGTGAAAGGCACCCAGTAAAACACTACTTGAGTAAAAGTCTTAAAGTAAAAAAGCAAAGGTTGTCAAAAATATAAATCGTACAGTACAAATACCACCCCCCCCCTCATTTTTACTGAATCAGCATGTTCAGTGTGTTCAGTGTTTCGCCTATAGTCCCAAATAATGTAGCTCAGGGTCTCCAACATGTAGATTGTGAGACCTGGTTAGCCAAATGTAACACACAATTTTTACCACCGTCTGTTCAGGGGCAGACCAACAGATTTGTACCTTGTCAGCTCTGGGATTTGAACTTGCAAACTTTCGGTTACTAGTCCAACGCTCTAACCACTAGGCTACCTTGCGACCCCGACACATGATTATTTGTATCAATTAGGTGGCGATAGTTTTTGCTAAATCTGCCCAGACATGTGCTGCAGCAATATGACATGTACAGTCAAATTTGTTTTACAGAGTCCGTGATAGTAGTATGGCTCCCCTGGAGCAAATTAGGGTTAAGTGCCTTGCTCAAGGACACAAAGAACACAAACGGTTTTTGCCATGTCGGCTCAGGTAATCGAACAAGCAACCTTTCACTGACCAGCAAAAAGCTCTAACCAGTAGGCTACTTTCTGCCCTGGACACGACATCGATAAGGATATTTCAATACGTCTTTAGTGTTATCAATTTCTATCGCTATATCAGCCTGCTGGATGATTTGCGTCACATTTTATGATGACGAAACCCAACTATCCTGTCCTTTTACAAGAGATGGCGCCAGAGCCCGTAGTCTCCATGCAGAATTCTCGGGCCAACAACTGTGTACAAAACAGTAGGCAATTTCAGAACAGAACATAAGGCTTCAATTAGGCTGGGGAAATCACTGCATGATGTAACACGGGGTGAAGTAACCCATTCTATGGAGCTTTGAAGGCCAAACTCTTTTTTTTTTTTTTTTTTCTAATTCAACCAACAGCCAACAGTCTAAACCATGTTTTATATTGCATTTTGAGGGTGATATATTTGATACCCTATTAGCAAATCTGACTTTGCATAATAGCCTATAGGCCTTTTCTATAGGCCTTTTTTTTAACCTTTATTTAACCAGGCAAGTCAGTTAAGAACAAATTCTTATTTTCAATGACGGCCTGGGAACAGTGGGTTAACTGCCTGTTCAGGGGCAGAACGACAGATTTGTACCTTGTCAGCTCGGGGGTTTGAACTCGCAACCTTCCGGTTACTAGTCCAACGCTCTAACCACTAGGCTACCCTGCCACCCCGATTTCAGATCTATACAACAGCTCGTGTTTGATCCATGATCTTGTATTTGTCCTAACTCACTCTTTTGGTGGGTGTTAAGTTCGTGCGACCCATGGGGCATTTTAACCAAGCATTCCCTCCCTTTCTCAGTCTGTGACCTCTCACCGGAGTTGATTCAAACCTGTTGGCCCTTCCATTCCTTCCCCGTTGGTGTCAGACGGTCTCAGAGCCCAGGAACTTGCTGTCAGCTGAAAAAGTCCAGACAAATGAAGGGAAGCACCACCCGTCCTGTTTTTGTTTTGTTGTTTTTGTCTCTGAAATAAATATTTCTTAGATTACGTGCTTCTCGGGAATAAAAACAATTCTGGGGTCCTGTGGTGTACTATGTTGCCCAGAAGGGCAGAGGTGTGTCTGTGCCTAAAATGTATCTGCACATCTCCGACATGTATGTCTGTGAGTACATGTGCTTCTGCCCCTGTGCATTAGGAAGGGACAGGATGTCTGGGTGGCAGGAAGAGTGTTGCGTCGCTAGGGCTGTGTCACATAAGCTGGCTGGTGGCTGAAGAGTGGGACCTCTGTCAAAACACAGACCCTCTCTTGTCCCCCCCACCCCCCACCCCGTCGCATCGGCCTCCAGTCTCCACTCTACGAACACTTTGCCCCACCCCCTTCAATATCCCCTCCTCCACATCAATGGACTCTCTATATATATATACACACACACACACACACACACACACACACACTGACTCAATACCCTCTGCACACTGATTCAGTGTGCACCCACACACAGTGGCTATGCTGTGTGGACTGCATGGGCACTTTGTTTCACCTCCATCTTGGAAGAGTGCCACTGACCAAGGAGAGCTGGGACGATAAACTGAAAATTATAGACACCGACCATACCGGTTAGTTATCGCAGGCATTTTGCCGATATCGTTCATTACAATAAGTAGCCTAAACTAGAGAAATGTGAGGTTTGAAATGAAATACGTTTGCTGATATTTAAATTTAATTTGACCTTTTATTTTACTAGGCAGGTCAGTTAAGAACAAATTCTTATTTTCAATGACGGCCTAGGAACAGTGGGTTAACTGCCTGTTCAGGGGCAGAACGACAGGTGTCACTTTATTACAGACCAGGTGTCGCTTTATTACACATCTGCCACAGATGTCTCAAGTTTTGAGGGAGCATGCAATTGGCACGCTGACTGCAGGAAAATCCACCAGAGCTGTTGCCAGAGAATTGAATGTTCATTTCTCTAACATAAGCCGCCTCCAACGTCGTTTTAGAGAATGTGGCAGTACATCCAACCGGTCTCATAACCGCAGACCATGTTTTCACACGCCAGCATAGGACCATCACATCTGGCTTCTTCACCTGCGGGATTGTCTGAGACCAGCCACCCAAACAGCTAATGAAACTGAGGAGTATTTCTGTCTGTAATAAAGCCCTTTTGTCTGTAAACGCTCCACCCCCCCCCAAACTAATTCTGATTGGCTGGGCCTGGCTATGCCCTCCCAGGCCCACCCATAGCTGCGCCCCTGACCAGTCGTGATATCCATAGATTAGGGCCTAATGCATTTATTTCAATTGACTGATTTACTTATATGAACTGTAATGCAGTAAAATGGTTAGAATTGTTGCATGTTGCGTTTCATATATTTGTCCAGTGTAGTAGTAGTTTAAAGGATCATAACAAATAAACTGGGGCACGTAAATGTTTTTAATTTTAGTAATGTAGGGGGGGGGGGAGTCAGGTGCGATCGTTAGTTCCCGGTAGGCTTTTTTGTTGTATTATTATGTTAGAAATATGTTGTTCTATTTATCATTATTGCATCAATTCAGGCAATTGATCGTGATAAGTATATTTTTTCAGGACGCCCAGCTCTACAACCAAGGCACAACCTGAGACTTGATAAAGGGAGGCACTGAATAGGGAATTTGTAGGGGTTCCAATTGTCTTTTCCCTCAGCAGTAGGCTACTATTCCCCTGCCTTTCCATATCCACTCCCTCATATTCAGTGTAAAGACCTATTTGTGAGCGAGAGTACTGTCCATGAATAAAATAATACAAAAAATGTAGGAGCTTAGAACTGCTGATTCTTCACGTCTGACCTTTTTTTCCCCCTCTCAATGATATTCATACACCCGGTCGAATCTGCTAAACTACCTCGAATTATTCTCCATGTTGAAATGCAACGGCTTATGACTGACCGTCTCCTGTCTTTCCACAGGACCTGGAGATAGTCTACTCCTATCTTCACGGGATGGAGGCCCTTTCTAACCTCCGAGAACACCAGCTGAGGTGAGCGCTCCCCATTTTGATTCACATTTATCACATGAGTTGAAGTTAACGAACATGTATTCCAAGTTATTTCCACGTGAATAGCATAGGAATGACTATTTACAGTGCATTCGGAAAGTATTCAGACCCCTTCCCTTTTTCCACATGTTGTTAGGCTACAGCCTTATTCTAAAAATGGATTACATCTCCCCCCCCCCCATCAATGTACAGAGTCTTGGCCAAAAGTTTTGAGAATAACACCAATATTAATTTCCAAAAAGTTTGCTGCTTCAGTGTCTTTAGATATTTTTGTCAGATGTTACTATGGGATACTGAAGTATAATTACAAGTATTTCATAAGTGTCAAAGGGTTTTATTGACAATTACATGAAGTTGATGCAAAGAGTCAATATTTTGCAGTGTTGACCCTTCTTTTTCAAGACCTCTGCAATCTGCCCTGGCATGCTGTCAATTAACTTCTGGGCCACAACCTGACTGATGGCAGCTCATTCTTGCATAATCAATGCTTGGAATTTGTCAGAATTTGTGGGTTTTTGTTTGTGCACCCACCTCTTGAGTATTGACCACAAGTTCTCAATGGGATTAAGTCTGGGGAGTTTCCTGGCCATGGACCCAAAATATCGATGTTTTGCTCCCTGAGCCACTTAGGTATCACTTTTGCCTTATGGCAAGATGATTCATCATGCTGGAAAAGGCATTGTTCGTCACCAAACTGTTCCTGGATGGCTGGGAGAAGTTGCTATCGGAGGATGTGTTGGTACCATTCTTTATTCATCGCTGTGTTCTTAGGCAAAATTGTGAGTGAGCCCACTCCCTTGGCTGAAGCAACCCCACACATGAATGGTCTCAGGATGCTTTACTGTTGGCATGACACAGGTCTGATGGAAGCGCTCACCTTGTCTTCTCCGGACAAGCTTTTTTCCGGATGCCCCAAACAATCGGAAAGGGGATTCAACAGAGAAAATGACTTTACCACAGTCCTCAGCAGTCTAATCCCTGTGCCTTTTGCAGAATATCAGTCTGTCCCTGATGTTGTTCCTGGAGAGAAGTGGCTTCTTTGCTGCCCTTCTTGACACCAGGCCATCCTCCAAAAGTCTTCGCCTCACTGTGCGTGCAGATGCACTCACACCTGCCTGTTGCCATTCCTGAGCAACCTCTGTACTGGTGGTGCCCCGATCCCGCAGCTTTAGGAGACGGTCCTAGTGCTTGCTGGACTTTCTTGGGTGCCCTGAAGCCGCCTTCACAACAATTGAACCGCTCTCCTTGAACTTCTTGATGATCCGATAAATGGTTGATTTAGGTGCAATCTTACTGGCTGCAAAAATAGGAAATATAGTCAAAGAATCCTCCATTTGCAGCAATTACAGCCTGCAGACCTTTGGCATTCTAGTTGTCAATTTGTTGAGGTAATCTGAAGAGATTTCACCCCATGCTTCCTGAAGCACCTCCCGCAAGTTGGATTGGCTTGATGGGCACTTGTGGTCTAGCTGCTCCAACAACAGATCAATAGGGTTGATCTGGTGACTGTGCTGGCCACTCCAATATAGACAGAATACCAGCTGACTGCTTATTCCCTAAATATTTCTTGCACAGTTTGGAGCTGTGCTTTGGGTCATTGTCCTGTTGTAGGGGGAAATTGTCTCCAGTTAAGCGCCGTCCGCAGGGTATGGCATGGCGTTGTAAAATGGAGTGATGGCCTTCTTCAAGATCCCTTTTACCCTGTGCAAATCTCCCACTTTAGCACCATCAAATCACCCCCAGACCATCACATTGCCTCCACCATGCTTGACAGATTTGTGTCAAGTACTCCTCCAGCATATTTAAATTTTTTCATCATCTCAATGTTGTTCTTTGTGATCCGAACACGTCAAACTTAGATTTGTCTGTCCATAAGTTTTTCCAATCTTCCTCTGTCCAGTGTCTGTGTTCTTTTGCCCATCTTAATCTTTTATTTTTATTGGCCAGTCTGAGATATGGCTTTTTCTTTGCAACTCTGCCTAGAAGGTCAGCATCCCCGAGTCGCTTCTTCACTGTTGACGTTGAGACTGGTGTTTGGCAGGTATTGATGCAAGTTGTGGACTTGTGAGATGTCTGTTCCTCAAACTAGACACTAATGTCCTTGTCCTCATGCTCAGTTGTGCACCGGGGCCAGTTTGCGCTGTTCTGTGAAGGGAGTAGTACACAGCGTTGTACAAGATCTTCAGATTCTTGGCAATTTCTCGCATGGAATAGCCTTCATTTCTCAGAACAAGAATAGACTGACGAGTTTCAGAAGAAAGTGCCTTGTTTCTGGCCATTTTGAGCCTCTAATCAAACCCACAAATGCTGTTGCTCCAGATATTCAACTAGTCTAAAGGCCAGCTTTTATTGCTTCTTTAATCAGGACAGCAGTTTTCAGATGTGCTAACATAATTGCAAAAGGGTTTTCTAATGATCAATTAGCCTTTTTAAAATTATAAACTTGGATTGGCTAACACATCGTGCCATTGGAACACAGGGGTGATGTTTGCTTATAATGGGCCTCTACGCCAAAGTAGATATTCCATAAAAAATCAGCCGTTTACTGCTACAATGATCATTTACAACATTAACAATGTCTACACTGTATTTCTGATCAATTTGATGTCATTTTAATGGACAAAAAAATTGCTTTTCTTTCAAAAACGAGGACATTTGTAAGTGACCCCAAACTTTCGAACGGTGGTATGTATGTGTCAGCCGACTTAATTATAAACATGTTAAATAGGTTCTATTATATTTCAAAATTCTAATCAGGTAATTGTAACCTTGTAAGGCTGCATGTACTGCACCAGCATTGCATGTTCTCTCCCAGCTTCATGGTTTGAACGAGGTGCGTAATTCCATTCCATATAATACAATGTAATACAGTCTGCACTCAAAGATTAGCCTACTGGAGCTTGTTTCATTTTTTTTTTTACCCAAGAGAGCGTAGCTACATCGATGGGCTTTTATGTTTTTGTTGTTGTACGTAATGTACTATCCATGTGCTGGAGAACGGCAAAATCTTTTGGGCTTTTTTGTCTTGGGCTCAAAATGTGTCTTGCTCATAAAATGTACCTTAATGTATGGCTCATCAGGCTTGAATTTTCATGCTGATTTAAAGCTCTAATCAAAATTCAGACATTTATATGCTTGAGAATGACACTTGTGGTTTTTGGCGGGAAATAGTGGGTTACCTGGGAGAAATGAAATACCGGGAAAAATATTCAACCCGAGTCCACTCCACTCTACAAACAGTCCTTAGTCTGGGGCCGGTTCCCATCAGGCAATGTGTGGATACATGTGGATTATACTGCTGTGGAACAATACCAGAGCACATGACCCGGGCCTGCTAGAACATTCCACAACTTGACCCATTCGCTCCCCCCTTGCCCACACACACACACATCACAAGCCCCCCCTCCCCCCTCCCCTGCTTGCCCTTCGGATTCCCAAAGAATGTCCCCATCGCCTTTGGTCGAAAAGACCAATCCAGCCAGTCTTAAACATGTTGACCCTTTAGCAAAAATCCCACTACCCTACAATCACACTAACTATGGGAGTAAGCGATAGGTTTTGATATTTTCTGTCTGTATTAAAGGAATGTGTTTTCCTCTGCGGTAGCTAGTTCTCTGTGACTCTTGTTTTGCATCCTTGAGCAACAACATGCATGACAAATGCTCAAATCTATTTTTGGGAGTTGGTGTTTTTTTGTTGTTGATATCGCTGTTTATTACGGTAAAGTTGCACAAACTCGGTAGGCCATTGAGTTACTTTTTAAAACACCTATAGTTACATTTCTGTCCTCTCAAAAAGGTTAACTCCGTCGTGCGCTGCACATAACTCAAGAAACCGAACTTCGTGGACCCACCCATCCATCTGTTCTATTGTATTTGGTAACTCGTATATCTGACTGTTGTCTTTTTCCTTCTCTCCTCTCTCCCCTTCTTCCCTGCAGGATAATATGTGAGACAGTGCGCTATGAAAGACACGAAGCCAATGAAGTGCTCTACTAGTAAGTACCCATGTGCTTTGTGTGTGTGTGTGTGCCTAAGTGCACATTTTCTTAATCCATCCATTCTTAATAAATCATATCTACATATTCTCTGCCAGATGCCTTTACACTAGACATGATCAAAGTCCAACTTATTGACATGCAGCGATTAGGCCCCCAATGCCGCAGAGCACAGAGCTGAATGATTTAATTGACTCTAATGAAAACAAATGGGCGTGAGCATCGACGTGGTCACCAGATACCCTCTCAGTGCTACCTAGGAGTGATTCTAAACCACTCTGCTGCACTGCTGAAGCGGAGACTTGCAAGGTATTCCGGAACAATTGAATTTGGCCTACTCTACAAGTCATTGAGCTGTGGATTGATGACAAAGTGTAGATTTAATGGCTTCTAAATCGCTTGTCTTGGATCGTTTGCTCCTGGCTAGCAAGGCTATTTGAGGTAATGCTTTGCGTTCTGTCTTCCAATTCAGACTGAGATAAGATATTGATGTGCCTTGAGAGGGATGGAAATGCTTTGCACCTCTGTATGTATGTGTATGAGCTTTTGAGCATGTGTGTGCGTGCATGTGGTGTTTTTATGGTGTGTGTGTGCACAATCTTGGTGCATGAGAATGAAGGACCCGTCTGGCGCAGTTCAGTCTCCCGTTGGCATGGGGCACTCATTGCTTTGCCCCAAGACATCCTGTTATGAGGCCAAGAGCCAGAGAACGGACAGACACACACACACACCAATCCCTCAAGTAGGCTTCCCCCAACCCTGACGATGAACAGTCCCAGTGATTTCACACTCGATTTTTGTTTCCAAAGGGAGCGTGCACAAAAGAGATCCTCCACACTACCTTTACCACTCCATTAAGAGTTAAGTCTTCTCCCATATCCCTTCTAGATGGGAATTGTCCTCTGAAAATAAGTGACAATTGACAGACTAGGAGTAATGATCCATTTTAAAATTATGTTTGTATAATTTGCTGTTTGAGTAGTTAATTATTAATCTAATTGTTAGAGAATGGTAATGTATCATTGGTATAATTTGGTCGAACAGTGGAGAGATTATATTTTTCATTTGATGGACATAATGGTGTAGCTGTTGTGTAATTTATGTTGGTAAAAGTTCTATACTGTGGTTGTGCCTATCTAATTGGTCTTAGGCCTTACGTCATATCGAGAGGTTTAACTGTTGTCAAATATCTCGGAAGAGAAATAATGAACTTTATAGAAAATCACTTGTTGTAGCTTTATCAACAGTGGCTTTAAGGTGAGGAAAAGGTCAATGAATTAACCCTATAATTTCCTCAAAAGCCAAGAGTGGTCTAGATCCCGATCGGCGCCCCTCTTCTTTCCTCTGTGTCTGTGTGCAGGAGACGGGCTCGGTATCTCATTAAGAGTGATGCGGGAGTTGCTTAAACAAACACAATGCAGATTAGCCAGTATTGTCTTGTTATTGGAGCCCCTCTCACAGAGACCCTCTTAGCCTCCCCCTCCCCCATTGGGTTTAGCCCTAGCCAAGGAGCTGCCTCATTAGATGAGAGCAGGGCTGTCCTAGAATGCCCTAGTCAGAGGGCACACACACACACACACACACACACACACACACACACACACATATATACATACACACAGTTACGCGTACATACACAGTTGTACACACACTCGCACGTACGATTGAAGTCAGAAGGTCACACATACTTAGGTTGGAGTCATTAAAACTCATTTTTCAACCACTCCACAAATTTCTTGTTAACAAACTATAGTTTTGACAAGTCAGTTAGGACATCTACTTTGTGCATGATACAAGTCATTTTTCCAATAAATGTTTACAGACTATTTCACTTATAATTCACTCTATCACAATGCTGAAGGAAACGGGTACAAAGGTATCTATATCCACTGTAAAACTAGTCCTAAATCGACATAACCTGAAAGGCCGCTCAAGCAAGGAAGAAGCCACTGCTCCAAAACCGCCATAAAAAAGCCAGACTATGGTTTGCAACAGCACATGGGGACAAAGATTGTACTTTTTGGAGAAATGTCCTCTGATCTGATGAAGCAAAAATAGAACTGTTTGGCCATAATGACCATCATGTTCGGAGGAAAAAGGGGGAGGCTTGCAAGCCGAAGAACACCATCCCAACCGTGAAGCACGGAGGTGGCAGCATCATGTTGTGGGGTTACTGTGCTGCAGGAGGGACTGCTGCACTTCACAAAATATATGTCATCATGACGAAGGGAAAATTACGTGGATATATTGAAGCAACATCTCAAGACATCATTCATGAAGTTAAAATGTGGTCGCAAATGGGTCTTCCAAATGGACAATGACTGCAAGCATACTTCCAAAGTTGTGACAAAATGGCTTAAGGACAACAAAGTCAAGGTATTGGAGTGGCCATCACAAAGATCTGACCTCAGTTCTATAGAGAATTTGTGGGCAGAACTGAAAAAGCGTGTGCGAGCAAGGAGGCCTACAAACCTGACTCAGTGACACCAGCTCTGTCAGGAGGAATGGGCCAAAATTCACCCAAATTATTGTGGGAAGCTTGTGGAAGGCTACCTGAAATGTTTGACCCAAGTTAAACAATTTAAAGGCCATGCTATCAAATATTAATTGAGTTTATGTAAACTTCTGACCCACTGGGAATGTGATGAAAGAAATCAAATCTGAAATAAATCATTCTCTCTATCTTTTTGACATTTCACATTCTTAAAATAAAGTGCTGATCCTAACTGATCTAAGATGGAATTTTTACTAGGATTAAACGTCAGGAATTGTGAAAAACTGAGTTGAAATGTATTTGGCTAAGGTGTATGTAAACTTCTGACTTCAACTCTATGTTAGTGGGTGTGACATTGAGCCGGCACAATGTGGATGAGTAGCCAGGCAAGTCTTATATCGGAGTAGGGCTATATGTGCAAGACTACAGGCACTATAGGCGCAGACAAGTGAATAAATGTATTTGGCTAAGGTGTATGTAAACTTCCGACTTCAACTGTATGCTCTCCCATTGGCCAAAAGTAGTAGTGGAGAGAGGGGGCGTCTGGTTCCCCCCGCTGCTAGCTTGAGGCTAGTGTGGAGACGCTTTCAGCACTCTCTTTCTACCCACGCTTACATGTGTTTTTTTTTAAATTGTGTGTGTGAACGAGCGCACGCGTGCCTGTGGTAATGTGTACGGAGTATGTATGCTTGCATGAGTATTATTGGGCAGGGTAGGGGATTCCTCTTGTAGACATTGACTGGGGTTCTTCCTGGATAAGTACTGGGAACAAACAGTGGGAATATCAGATACAGTCTCCCCCTGTGGAGAATCTCATTAAGGATCTTTAGCTGTAGTGGTTCCTTTTTCCTTTTCTATTTTTAGCAATGAATTCTGTCTACCTGGGGACTCAGAGGCATTCAAGCCAAACACTAAGATAGAAGTACTGGTGGCCCCTTTTTTAAGGTAAACCCCGTAGGGCCGGGACAATACCTGTACGGCGACACTCGTTAGTATCGTGGCAAGGAAACAAAACACAAAGCGGGTTTAACTTCTTTAGGAAAACATGTTGGAAACCAACATTTATGTTGTCATCCAGAGTCACAGTTACTTATTTTCCAAGCTAAAGCACACAACATGTTTTCATTCTTTGCCATTTGCCATGTTTTCATTCTTTGCCACAAAATATATTGTGATACTGGTATTGTCCCAGCTCTAATTGCACAGTTCCTGAGATCAAGGCATAGACGGCACATTTTGGATTGGGAGGTTAAGAACTGTAATTGTTACAAGGCTAAGCAACTCCCCTCTCACATCCAAACCAATTCTGTCCAAACCTGAAACGCCAAAGTGAGGTTGATAGTGTGCGTGCCACAGGCAATACACCGCCATCTTAGTACATCACAGTTCCTAAACCCAGAGTATTTCACTTGACGGGAATTGATTATACCTTCCAGCAGTCCTCATCTCTGGGCATTCCTCTTCCCTGATGTGTTGTCTGTCTGTCTTATGTATCCATGCGTGTCTAACTTCCCCAGTGTGTGTGTGTGTGTGTGTGTGTGTGTGTGTGCAGCACTCACACGCAGCTGTCGGAAAGTTTCCCCCACCCCAGCTCCTATTCCCACCAGGGTCCTACTGTAATCAGCTGGGAACGTGGCCGCTTGCCTCTGGAAACAAGGTCATCTGATTAGGGATAACCACTGGGGAAAAATGTTATGTTACATCCAGGCAACGCGTAGGGAGCATGGTGTTTACGTCCTCTGTTCTAGGACCATTGCATTTACATATTTCTGTATGTGCAAATCTAGATGGTAAACTAAATATCTATATATATATCTATATATATATATATATATATATATATATATATATATATATTATTTCTGAGAAATACCACTGTAAAGGACAAAACAAAAGATGGGTGTGGAAAGGCAGATTCAATGTGTCAACTGATGATTTACTGATTAATCTCAATGAGAGTGATGGTCTCTGTAGGAATTGGGAAGAGTCGTGTTAGGGTTAACAATATTCTGTTGTAAGGTCCATCCTCTCTGTGTGTCTGTCTGTGTGAGAGTTCAGACTGTTCAGAGTTCAGACGTACATAGGCTTACGGTTGCAAAACAACAGGCTTGATATTGCGCTGTTTCGACCGTTATGGGCAGCCTAGCTGTGAGCCTGGTTCCTCTCTAGGTTTCTTCCTAGGCTCCAGCCTTTCAAGGGAGTTTTTCCTAGACACCGTGCTTCTACATCTGCATTGCTTGCTGTTGGGGCTTTAGGCTGGGTTTCTGTACAGCACTTTGTGACATCGGCAAATGTAAGAAGGGCTTTATAAATACATTGATTGTGAATGAGAAGAATTTGCTTTTTGTTTCCTTAAGTGCTCTTGCATCAACAACCTTTGGCATGTTTGAGTCCTTTATGATGTAATATGTGACTTGTGGATTCAAATAAAGTCTTTTAAAGTGTGTGTGTGTGTGTGTCTATATGGATGTACTTGTATGTTCACATGTGTACATTTGGGCTCGTCTGTTGGTTTGGGCCTTCATTTATCCCCATCTATCCCTCCTCTCCACATGTGTGAGTGACACAAACCTTGGGCGTGCCATATTTGCCATCGATTGATTTCCTCCAGACGACCTCTCAGAGCCCTCCCCTGGTGGGACTTGGTGAACGCGCTGACCAATAGTTACACGCGACTGGCCGATTTTAGCACTGGGTTTAAATGGAGCCCTATGGTAAAATAAGCACTTTGTAAAGCACATGGAGCATGCACCGGGAGAGTCACGTCAGTATTGGGGCTAACAATATTCTGCACTTAGAGCCATCATATCAAGCACACTTTAAATGCGCAGTGTGTACACTATACTGTAGTTTAGTAGACCCACCCCTTTTAGAAATGTTGTCGGGTCATTGTTTTGCCCCCCCACTCCAACATCATTTGATCAACGTAATTTCATAAGGAAGCCTATGTCTCGTAAAAAAATATTGATGGTTAAACAACTGCCTCTCCAGCTTCTAACAGACCCTGTTTCTAGATGCTTCCAGGTGGTCCAGGCTTGTTGTCGCCAAGTGCTTTTCCCTACGATCGCCCCCCCCCCAAAAAAAAATGCACGTGACCCGGATCAGCCAAGCCTTCATGGCGCATTAGACTTTCTTGTCTTTTTCTACTTTTTTTTTAGTTTTCTTCACTCCTCCCCTCAACAAGGAGCAAGGGAGCGCCTCTGCAAGCCAGCGATGAATAATTGAACATTTCATTTGCGACTGCGACGGAGGAGAGGAGGGACGATGAAGGGGGCAACGAGTGCATCGGTGGAAAGGAGGGAAAATGGAAGCCGAGGGAGGGAGATGGAGGGATGGAAAGAGGAAGGGAAGGCGGATTCACGCTGCGTCAGTACGGTGTCCTATACTCAGCCTCATTAGCTCCAGAATGAAGGTGTGGAGAGAAGGAAGGAGGGGGATGGGGCGACTACTTTGTTTCTCAGAGAATCTGTGTGTGTGTGTGTGTGTGTGTGTGTGTGTGTGTGTGTGTGTGTGTGTGCACATATGTAGGCTTATCATATGTGGCCTTCAGATTGAAAAACAACTGGCTAGGTATTGCTCTGTTTCGGCCATTATGGGCAGCCGAGCTGTGTGGAGGAAAAGGTGCTTTTTGATTCCTTATGTGCTCTTGCATCAATGACCTTCGAAATGTTTGAGTCCTTTTCAGATGTGACTTGTGGATTCAAATAAAGTCTTTAAAGTGTGTGTGTGTGTGTGTGTATAGATGTACATGAAATTCACATGTGTGCACATACATGTGCACTTGAGTGTGCAATGTGCTTGTCTGTTTGTTTGGGCCTTCATTTATCCCCATCTATCCCTCCTCTCTAAATATGAGTGTGACACAAACCTTGGGCGTGCCATATTTGATTGATCTCCAGACGACCTCTCAGCGCCCTCCCCTGGTGGGACTTGGTGAACGCGCTGACCAATAGTTATACACAACTGGCCGATTTTAGCACTGGATTTAAAGGGAGTCCAATGGCAAGACAAGCACTTTAAAAGCACATGAACAATGCACGGCAGACTGCGCTTACTCTGAACAGCAATAGCATAGTCTACTCTGTAGTTGCTGTAGGACTGAACTGTGATGATGAAGCACAAGTCTATTCCTTGTTATAGCTTCATATGGTGGGGACTAGGCCCATAGGAAGGTGAAAACCAGTGTCCATTGAACTGAGGTCTCGTGTGAACTCATATGGCTAAGCCAACATCCCCTCAAAATAAAGTCGAACCCATTCCTAGGCCCCATTTAGAAGAAGGAACAATAGTGTTGCCTGTACTGGTGTTTCCTCCTAGATCTGCACTTCCTCATTATCAATGGGCGGTTTTGTGTTGGAACTATTGTTTGAATCGTTTTCTTGGCAAGCCATGGTTCTCTGTCGGAAAACCCTCTCTTTAGATTATTGACTCCTCCCTCATTCGCTAGTGTAATGTAGTCCTCTGGTGCTTCTGGCTACTTTAAACTGCAAACCTGACAGTATCTTCACTGGAAATGCCAACTAGACAGTTTTGATTTGGAAGCTGGACAACTGTGTGTCATCTTCGATGTTGTAATAACTTGACAGCGAGCTGAACTGTTTAGGGTCAGTGTGAGTTCACTGTAGCATGCTGTCTGTGTTTTCACTTGGGTGTGGGCGGGTTTGGATATGTGATTCAAGTGTTCAATTCTGTCTTTCTCTTTCACAGCCCGGATGACGTTGGAAGCTGCTGGTTTATTCTACTGTCCGGGTCCGTCTTCATCAAGGAGTCCATGTTCCTGCCAAGAAGCAGGTACGAACAACAGCAAGTTGATACTGTGTTTGATCAAATTGTCCACCATTTTGTAATCATGTTTTTGACCCGAGGGTGTCTTATAAGTATTTGCCTGAATTTAATTTAATTACATCAGTGAACCTGCTATCCCAGAAGTTGTCTGTGCTGATGTCAAAATTACGCAAATCGTTTTTTGGGACGAGTCGGAATGGTTTGAATGTGTATGCATTCGATAAGTTGCCGGGAAGGAAGCAAATCTAGACTTGTTGTGGAGAAGATACAGTTAAAGTCTGAAGTTTACATACACTTAGGTTGAAGACATTAAAACTTTTCAACCACTCCACAAATTTCTTGTTAACAAACTATAGTTTTGTCAATTCCGTTGTGTCATGCACAAAGTAGATGTCCTAAGTCATTTTTACAGCAATTGTTTACAGACAGATTATTTCCCTTATAATTCACTGTATCACATTTCCAGTGGGTCAGAAGTTTACATACATACACTAAGTTGACTGTGCCTTTAAACAGCTTGGAAAATTCCAGAAAATGATGTCATGGCTTTAGAAGCTTCTGATTCATTTGAGTCAATGGAGGTGTATTTCAAGGCCTACCTTCCCAGTCCCTCTTAACTTGGCATCATGGAAGAATCAAAAGAAATCAGCCAAGACCTCAAATGGAAAATTGTAGACCTCCACAAGTCTGGTTCATCCTTGGGAACAATTTCCAAATGCCTGAAGGTACCACGTTCATCTGTACAAACAACGGTACGCAAGTATAAACACCATGGGACAACACAGCCGTCATATCGCTCAGGAAGGAGACACGTTCTGTCTCCTAGAGATTAATTTACTTTGGTGCGAAAAGTGCAAATCAACCCCAGAGCAACAACAAAGGACCTTGTGGACAAACGTATCTATATCCACAGTAAAACGAGTCCTATATCGACATGTGTGTGTTGTGTGCCATGTTGTGTGCCATCAACGAGGCCTGCAAGCCTGACTCAGTTACCCCAGCTGTGTCAGGAGGAATGGGCCTGAATTCACCCAACTTATTGTGGGAAGCTTGTGGAAGGCTACCCTAAATGTTTGATCCAAGTTCAACAATTGAAAGGCAATGCTACCAAATACAAATTGAGTGTGTGTAAACTTCTGACCAACTGGGAATGTGATGAAATCAATAAATGCTGAAATCAATCATTCTCTCTACCATAATTCTGACATTTCACAGTCTTAAAATAAAGTGGTGATCCAAACTGACCTAAGACAGGGAATATTTACTAGGATTAAATGTCAGGAATTGTGAAAAACTGAGTTTAAATGTGAATTTAAAACTTCCGACTTCAACTGTACATTAGTGGGCGTGACCTTTTATCTGGCGCGATGTGGATGAGTAGCCAGGCAAGTCTTATATCGGAGTAGGGCTGTATGTGCGAGACTACAGGCACTATAGGTGCAGACAAGTGAATAAAACAATGGTCAACACCTGAAATGTTCTGTAATTGACTGTAATTTTTGTCAAAATTAATCAACTCTGTGAACTGATCCAGTCTTTCACATGGGATTCACTTTCCTGCCTGTGGGTTTCTTGAAACAATGCTCCTCTATGTAACAGACTGGCAATACAAGCTGTATACACCAGCGACTTTAGAAGCTTAGCACTAATTATTCTCCCATAGCGCAGGGTCTGTATCAGTCATACGACACTCATAGTGGAGCAAACTGTCAGAACTCAGACGGCGACTCCCCCTTTTCCGTTTTTCAAGGTGAAAGTGTGCGAAGGATTGGAGGATATTGGCAGATTACACTTTAATGCTTGAGATGCAACCACTAGGGAGAAGGGGTCTGAAAATGTTTACTAAGCGAATGTTTCAGGCACCATGCAGAGATGCACTTAGTCATGCAGGAGGAGCTATATGGGTTGAATATGAACCCACTTGTTTTCAGAACTATGCTGTTTCAGCCCAATCTTTACAAACCATGCAGGGAAAGATACTGTATGTACATCTTGGAATTACTAGTGTGTGCGTGCACTTTAATCATTTGTGAATCGTGTGTTTTTTTTGGTCAGTATGCATTGCGTGCACGCAACTCCCAAATATACAGACGCACATCAATTCTCCATAACAGCCAACCAGCATATGGCTCGCGTCCAAAGCAAGAGTGACTGAAGAGTTTTTGATGACCCACAATAGAAATTATTCCGCTCATCAATCTGATTGCAGGCCGCAAGAGGTCATGGCATGATAAGTCATCATCACGTAACCTTACACGCTGTCATAGGCCAGGAACCAGCCAATCAGCGTTCGGTACTGCCAGTCCATTAACATGGTACCGGCGACGGTATTGGTTGTGACACGATGAACTTGAATAGACCCCCGATGGGAGTTCCTGGAGCTTTTAAAGACTAAGTGGAATGGGTCCCACTAGGGCTGTGGCAGTTGTCCTTATGTTAGGTCCTGATCTGGCTATGCCATATTGCTGTGGGCTACACTAGTTCATTTAGCAGACAAGATTTGCTTAGAATTCCATGGCATTTTATGTGAAGAATACAAATGAACAAAGCTGAATAAAATTGAATGGATATTGTGCCTTTCTCTGTGTTGAGTGGTTAAAAAGAAAATAGGTACTCCTATATGCTTAATTTTGTTGTTAATGTAACGTTAGTTGTTCTACAAATGCAACGAGGCTGACGCAACAGATCAGAACGCTTAGCTTAAAATGTTCGGCGGTTTTTTCACATAATAGCCCCTGCAATGAGCAATAGGCAGTAGGCTTTAAGTGCAAATGTTCCCTTAGCGGGAAAACACCATTATGAATCAAAAGTGACCACAAATGCAATTATGCATGTAATGCTTTTATTATGGTGAAAATGATCTCCCCCAAACTTGAAACTCACGCATTGCATACAGTATTTATGCCAGTTACGCTCCACTCCCATTGTAAAGCGGATACATGTGCTTCATTTTAAGAAGGTAAAAGAAGAAAAGTTAAAGAAGGCCACTTTAGTTGTGATACAAACCTTATCAAAACATACAGGCCTATGGGCTTGGCTTCATGAGGTGACTATGATTAGAAAAATTCACAAAAAAAGGCATCGTTTCTTGCCTTTAAAGTGGGTATCATTCACAGGTGATAGTATATAATTCACAAGTGATAGGCTAAAATTGGCACCCATCAGACTATTCTTTATTTAATCTTGTTTTTACATATACTAAATCATATACAGTGGGGCAAAAAAAGTATTTAGTCAGCCACCAATTGTGGAAGTTCTCCCACTTAAAACGATGAGAGGCCTGTAATTTTCATCATAGGTACACTTCAACTATGACAGACAAAATGAGGAAAAAAAATTCTCCAGAAAATCACATTGTAGGATTTTTTAAAATTAATTAATTTGCTAATTATGGTGGAAAATAAGTATTTGGTCAATAACAAAAGTTTATCTCAATACTTTGTTATATGCCCTTTGTTGGCAATGACACACAAGGTTTTCACACACTGTTGCTGGTATTTTGGCCCATTCCTCTATGCAGGTCTCCTCTAGAGCAGTGATGTTTTGGGGCTGTTGCTGGGCATCAAACAGGTGCCATTAATACAGGTAATGAGGACAGAGGAGCCTCTTAAAGAAGAAGTTACAGGGCTGTGAGAGCCAGAAATCTTTCTTGTTTGTAGGTGACCAAATGCTTATTTTCCACCATAATTTGCAAATAAATTCATAAAAAATCCTACAACGTGATTTTCTCTTTTCTTTTTTTTCTCTCATTTTGTCTGTCATAGTTGAAGTGTACCTTTGATGAAAATTACAGGCCTCATCTTTTTACGTGAGAGAACTTGCACAATTGGTGGCTGACTAAATACTTTTTTGCCCCACTCTATGCGTGAAATTAGTTTTGATTTAGAACGGACCATTATCATGCACCTGTATCGGGGCAGGCAAAAAAATACGTGTCATCTCTGTACTTAAACAGTGAATGGAGGACGTTTTTCTCATGGTTCATTTTTATGGCAGCCACGTAGGCTATACTCCTGTTGTAAAGATAAGGAATGTGCTTAATATTAGGAAAGTTGAGAAATAAATATTGTAGGCCAAGCCTATAGTATCATTCTCTTTTTAAGAGGACATCACTCTCTTTTCTCGCTCCATTGCATAGCCGATAGAAATGTTGCGCAACATGAGCTCATGGGCTCTCATGAAGTGTTTGATTGGATTTTCGATTACATTTGTATTGATGTCAGAGTGATTAGAGAGACAATAGAACGTGGAGTACCAGGCAGTTAGCACGTTTGGTAGGCTACTAATGACCATCAGCAGCAGCAGAGCTTGGAGAAGCCTAATAATCGTGACTAAACGGCCACGTGGAACTTGACTGTCTTCATGACTCATGACCACCGGTGTGGCGGTAATACAGTCCACCGCAACAGCCCTAGGCCCCACTCTTCACTTCAATACCACCAGGCATGTTGGGAGAAGCTGATATGCATTCAGCCTCTCTTGTTCTCTCAATCTGGGTCTCTCGCTCTTGCTCTCACACTTACTGCTCTATCCAGTTTCCCCTCTCCCTCTCTCACTCAATCGCTCACTCTCATTCACGCTCTCCTCTCATTTGCACCTTCATTCTCTCTTACTCTTTCATGTTCTCTTGCTCGCGGTCTGTCTCACTTTATATCTGTCTCTCTCTCTGTCTCTCTCTGTCTGTGTGGGTCTCTCTCTCGGTCTCTCTCGGTCTGTCTGTCTCTCTCTCTCTCAGAAGGATGACTCAGACAGTCATTAAATGAAGAATCACAAGAGCAGTCTGCCCTATTTAAATGAGGGTCTACGTGAAATCAAAGACAATGAATAATTTGTTTGGGTATAAATAGTATGTTCTAAATGTTTTGGCTGGCATATATTTCGACACGTGCAAAATGTCAAAAGCGTCACAATCTATTTGTGTTTTAGAAAAAGTAAAGGTTGAGCAATGTTGACTTGTACAAGCGCTGGGGGTTTTATGTTTTCCTGATGTCC
This sequence comes from Oncorhynchus masou masou, assembly GCF_036934945.1. Classification (NCBI taxonomy): domain Eukaryota; kingdom Metazoa; phylum Chordata; class Actinopteri; order Salmoniformes; family Salmonidae; genus Oncorhynchus; species Oncorhynchus masou. Next base: position 44,812,151 of record NC_088220.1, on the reverse strand, counting down.
ACTCCACCTCTGTCCAAATCTGAAATCTCTTGCTAAATCGCTCGTTTAATTCTTGTAGCCTTTCATTTCTTTTAGGAGGTGGTTTGAGCATCTCCATTTAGGATTAACTTTGTATATCTTGATTAATATAACACAGTTAGCCAGCAGAGCTCGAAATGGTTAATGGATGCCGTGCCCTATATTTACTCTTCATGGATCACGTTTCCCCTTCGATTTGTCGTCACTTCCCCATATTATCACCTGAACTTTAGCAAACCACCCACACTTTAAACCTTATTGTGTGTAACTGACTCCTGCCCACAAGGCTCTGGTCAAATGTAGTGCACTCAATAGGGAAAATGGTGCCATTTGGGACACAACCCTTTACCCACTAAGTCATTTCCTATTGAGAACCGGTCGTGCCTTTGTCTGATGAACTTCTGTAAAGCCTCTGCAAGACATACAATGGCGACTCTGTGACAGGAGAACAGACTTGGCACATTCATCCAGTTTTGCTGTTGTGGGAGTTGCATAATAACTTGACCATTGGAACAATTTTTTTTTATTGTTACTAAGGCAATGTTGTTGCCCAACCCTTGTTTTGAGGTACACTATATATACTGTACAAAAGTATGTGGACCCCTTCAAATGAGTGGGTTCGGCTAGTTCAGCCGGACCTGTTGCTGACGGGTGTATAAAATTGCACACAGCCATGCAATCTCCATTGACAAACATTGACAGTAGAATGGCCTTACTGAAGTGCTCCGTGACCGTCAACATGGCACGGTCATAGGATGCCACCTTTCCATCAAGTCAGTTCATTAACTCTGCCCTGCTGGAGCTGACCTGGTCAACTGTATGTGCTGTTATTGTGAAGTGGAAATGTCTAGGAGCAACAACGGCTCAGCCGCAAAGTGGTAGGCCACACATGCTCACAGAACAGGACCGCGAAAGCGGTCTGTCCCCAGTTGCAACACTCACTACCGAGATCCAAACTGCCTCTGGAACAACTTCAGCACAAAAACTTTTTCTTCAGGAGCTTAATGAAATGTGTTTCCATGGCCAAGCAGCCGCTCACAAGCCTAAGTTCACCATGCACAATGCCAAGCGTCTACTGGAAACATTTTCTCTGGAATGATGAATCACGCTTCATCATCTGGCTGTCCGAAGGATGAATCTGGGTTTGATGGATGCCAGGAGAACGCTACCTGCCCCAATGCATAATGCCAACTGTAAAGTTTGGAGGAGGAATAATTGTCTGGGGCTATTTTTCATGGCCCCTTAGTTCCAGTGAAGGCAAATCTTAATGCTACAGCATACAATGACATTCTAAACATTTTTGTGCTTCCAACTTTCTGGCAACAGTTTGTGGAAAGCCCTTTCCTGTTTCAGCATGACAATGACCCCGTGCACAAAGTGCGTTCCATACAGAAATTATTTGTCGATCGGTGTGGAAGAAATTGACCTGCCTGCACAGAGCCCTGACCTCAACCCCATCGAACACTTTTGGGATGAATTGGAACGCTGACTGTGAGCCAGGCCTAATTACATTCTCTTGTGGCTGAATGGAAGCAAGTCCCCGCAGCAATGTTCCATCATCTAGTGGAAAGCATTCCCAGGAGAGTGGAGGCTGTTATAGCCTGGGGCTGCAGGGTAGCCTAGTGGTTAGAGCTTGGACTAGTAACCGAAAGGTTGCAAGTTCATATCCCCGAGCTGACAAGGTACAAATCTGTCGTTCTGCCCCTGAACAGGCAGTTAACCCACTGTTCCTAGGCCGTCATTGAAAATAAGAATTTGTTCTTAACTGACTTGCCTAGTTAAATAAAGGTAAAAAAAGGTTGGACCAGTTCCATATTAATGCTCATCATTTTGAAATGAGATGTTCAAGCAAGTGTCCACATACTTTTGGTAATGTAGTGTACATAATTTGCTGATTTGTCACCACACTGCATAACTATTAGCAACCTTGTTGATTTCAACCAGTGAATCAAAACCTGGTTGTGGGTTAAACACTTGGTTAAGACAAAAACCAGGACCAAAACAGTGCTGTATTGCACAATCCACTCGTAGGGTTCGTGTGAACGGTCCGCAGGGTGTGGGGGAAGCAAGGGTCACCATCTCACTTTCACTCCCACCACCCCACCCCTGGCCAAACTCCTGTTTTGTCTGCCGTGCTCTGGGAGGTTGTAGCTGAAATGAAGTGAGCTGTGCTCTGGAATGTTGGCTGTCCGCACAGCGTAGCCAGAAAGAGGCAGACAGAAGCTTCCACACACACCCTCCGACACTCACTCAAACACCAGCACGAGGGTGCGACTGTAAGCGGAGCGAAATGCTGGGATTGATCAGAACTTCCTGAACTGGATATAGCTACACTTCCAGGACTAGTTCTAGGCTGAGGAAGGATTTTTGAGTTTATAATCAAGGGGTAAGTATCCATTGAGTTTTTCTTAAGCACTGGGTGTGAATCTGAGAGCATGTGTTCCCCAGGAGTAACAGTGTAACAGCACAGCAGAAAGGTTGTAGATGGAATGTTGACTTCTCCAGCAAGGGAGCTGGTCGCTATAAAACATTTGAGTATATGAACGATGTCAGGAATGCAAGGGGTCTCTTTAATGTTTTATTTTGGTATTGTTAGCGAGCAAACTGTTCCGCCCGTTCAGCTCACAAGAGAGACTTGTTAGGTCGAGAAGGTTATACATCAGTTTGAAAACTTGGAGAGGGAAACTGACTAAATGTACCCTTATACCTTCGAGTATGTTTTGGGAAATTTGTGTGTTGAGTAGGCTGTAGGCATCATTGATGTCTTGTAAAGTTTCTGAGGCACTCGGCTATATTCCCGGGCACCATTTCAAGCATCGTCAAGTCATATTTCGGGAAGCGAAAGTCACAAGTCACTCGTGAATTCTTTGCTGGGATGTCAGCGGCTATTTCCAGTTCGGGACGTCTGTGTGCCCAAACATTATTTGTTTGCGTTGGAAGGGCAAAAAGTAATCTGACTCTCGGCACCTTTTGATGCCCTCTAACCATCCAACTTTCTTTTTAGCCGCTGGTTGGTTGGATTCTATAAACTATTCCTTTCCTGGTCGCGTTTTCAAAGGCGCTCCTTCCGCCCACCTCCTTTGGCTTCACCACCTCCAAGCACAGAAAGTGTTGTATAACCAGGGGTTTAATGTTTGTCTGGTTTATGGGCCATGGATGATAAAAAAAAGAATTTAAAAAAGCCATCCCTCCCTGTCTCCTGGTTAAAGGGCTTAAGGGTAGTGTGGAGACCCCACTGTAGGATCAGTTCACACAGTCCAGGGCAGGGGTTTTGATGTGGCCCAACCTACCAGGGAGTCTATGTAGCTTGGGGGCCACAGACGGGGGGGCCGGCGATGTGTTTGTGGAATGGCATGGAATGACATTCCAGACGCCCAGGGTGTTGTGTAACGCGGGAATGCCAAATAGAGGCCGCCGGAGCAGGGGAGATGATGTCCGTCAACATGCCGGGAGAATTCCTACGCACCAAGGCTCATAAAGGGACTAGTAGTGCTCTGGCATGCAGGGAATGATAATGATAGCCAGAGCACAATGGAGCCCTATGTCATATTTGCACTGCGACATTGTTTGAACAGACACTTAGTCAGTCACTTACAGCTAGACAGTCAGCTCACACACGCGGGCCACATTCTAACATAGGAAACATAGTGTATGTATGTGTATGTGTGTGTGTGTGTGTGTGTGTGTGTGTGTGTAAACCAAACGTTGTTAGCGCTAACCTACTAGAACTGAGACTGGAGTGCTTCTCAGCTTTCTAATTCAAAGAAACACCTGAATCATGTTCTATGTAAATACTTGATTTCCCCCCCCCCCCCATGGCATGCTTAATCACATCCCATCCTTTACATGTAACAAGGGGTAAACCTGTGTCACATCTTCACAGCTTATCGAGTTATTTACCCTCCTGTTCTCTTCCATCTTCTTATTTACATTCCCGAAGAGCAAACACAGCATTGTTATGACTGGTCTGGCCAGATGGGGAACGTTGTAGTGGATTGACCCTAAACAAGTCCTACATCCATAATCCATTCTTAGTATCTCATGGCATTTGCAGTGCAGAAAGAACACTACGAAATGGCATGTCAAGAGTAGTTATGTAAAGGGTAGGGCATGATTGAACACGCTGTTTTGTGTTCTCCCATTATGGCGTAGTGTGTGTGTGTGGGCCACAGCTAACAGTGCATTATGCTGCAGCTCAGTCAGTCACATGACCAGTGATGTCAAACGGTAATGATTGGCATTAACCCAATACAGTTTGACACACTCAACATACAATAGCCCTGCACATCGTTTCTCCCTTGGAACAAGTTTTAGCATGCTTTAAAACACATTCTTGTCACTCATCAAATGTCACCTTCAAACGCTAAATGCTAGCATTTAGGATTTAATGGGAACAAACAGGAATGTGAAAGGAACATTGAGAGGGTCACACGCTTGGAAGAAGAAAAAAACTTTTGCCTTGGCAACTGCAGAACTGACAGAGGTGGGGGGGGAAATAAGAGTGATGGAGGGAGGGAGGGACTGCTAAATCTCAGTCAGGTGAAGGCTAGCGATGCACATGGCTTGAGAAAGAGAGCGAGAGGGGTGATTGGGTGTGGGTGCACACCGATGGACTGGAGAGCCAGACGAAGGCCGACCCGGCAACATGTCGCAATGGGCCGAGGTCTCTGAAGCATTTGAGAAATGCCTGGCCCGAGGTCCTTTCCTGTCAGACCTGACTGTGTTGTTGGGGGCTATGATGGATGGGCGTACTGGCCTTGACGCAGTTAGCCGCTGCACTAACCGATTTATGAGAATTGAGAGACTTTGGGTTGAATGGGGAATAGTTAGCCCAGCTCTTGATCTCAAAACACCCTAATGACAGAACTAATGGAGTTATGAGTTTGAATTAATGAACCATAAATTAATTGAATGGGCGGTAATTCTCCGGTCATTATTTTGTACGTAATAGACAGGTATCTGTTAGTAGAGAGTAGCATGCACCATTGCATAATCCAGGTTGGATTAAAGCAGCGGTTCCCAAACTTTCTCGGCTCACGACCCCATTTTGATATTTTCGAAAATTCCAGCGACCCATAACCATGTGAAAGAAAAGTTTAGAATTAACAGCCAATGTTTACTTTTTTTATTTGGGGCTATGGCAGTCATTTGAAAAACATTCTAACATTTATTTCTGACTGTCTTCTCAACTCACTATCACATACTTTTAATGTGGGGCTATGACAGTCAATTGCAAAATTAGTCTGACATGTAATATCTAATGGGATGGGTGTCGTGTCGGAGCTTCTCAAAGTCAGGGGGGTGTGGTCGACAGTGAGCACCTCATCTCTGCTGTCACATTCAACTTGAATCGATATTTAGTTTTATTGCAGACGAGAACTGAATCCAGCTTCACACATTTATGAGCCGTCGAAAGGGTTCCATGAGTTGTATGGTGCTTTCACTACAACTGGGAACTCAGGAATAATACGAGGTCAAATTATGACGTCCGTGATCTTCAGGTCGGAAAGTCGGAGCTCTAGAAAGGCCCGAGTCTCCCGAGTTGAATGGCCTTTCAAAACTATTATTCGCAGTCGGAGCTCTTTTTTTATTTTTTTATTTTTAACAATTTGTTTTTAGTTCCTAGTTGTCTTGAACGCATTGAAGTTGGTAGTCTGAGATTTCCAAGTTCTCAGTTGTTTTGAACGTGGTATTAATGCTCAGAGGGAGACGGCAGGATATTCCCTTTTAGTCAGAAACCCAAACTCCTCCATAGTGACCCGTGAATGAGAGTTGTTCAGTCAGAGTTTCGTCTTGATTGCTCCCAATAGCATAAATTCTTTATTTACCAGGGTTATCTGACAAAGGTATTGTGAGTTTCTGTGCCTCTGGCTCCCCATACATTTTCACTGTATCAATTGTGGCCGGTAATATCAAAGTCTCTGCAATAGTGTGTGGTTTCATAGAGTAGTGGGCATAGCCATTCAATGTGGGAATAATTTAAGTGCATTGGTCAAGTCCAGCCTTTTCCCATGATCTGAGGGCGCTCTCTGGTTTAAATTTATTTTAGATTTTTTTATAATTTTCATTTTTAGATTAAGGTAAACCACATTATGCTCATTTTGAGATACAAAGACTAGCATTTATATTTCTACTTATTTTCCACCACATTTTGCAAATAAATTCATTAAAAATCCTACAATGTGATTTTCTGGATTTTTTTTTGTTGTCATTTTTTCTGTCATAGTTGAAGTATACCTATGATGAAAATTACAGGCCTCATCTTTTTAAGTGGGAGAACTTGCACAATTGGTGGCTGACTAAATACTTTTTTTACCCCACTGTATATACACACATTGCTCAAAAAAATAAAGGGAACACTTAAACAACACAATGTAACTCCAAGTCAATCACACTTCTGTGAAATCAAACTGTCCACTTAGGAAGCAAACACTGATTGACAATAAATTTCACATGCTGTTGTGCAAATGGAATAGACAACAGGTGGAAATTATAGGCAATTAGCAAGACACCCCCGATAAAGGAGTGGTTCTGCAGGTGGTGACCACAGACCACTTCTCAGTTCCTATGCTTCCTGGCTGATGTTTTGGTCACTTTTGAATGCTGGCGGTGCTTTCACTCTAGTGGTAGCATCATCCAGGATGGAACATCAGTGCGAGCTGTGGCAAGAAGGTTTGCTGTGTCTGTCAATGTAGTGTCCAGAGCAGGGAGGCGCTACCAGGAGACAGGCCAGTACATCAGGAGACGTGGAGGAGACTGTAGGATGGCAACAACCCAGCAGCAGAACCGCTACCTCCGCCTTTGTGCAAGGAGGAGCACTGCCAGAGCCCTGCAAAATGACCTCCAGCAGGACACAAATGTGTCTGCTCAAACGGTCAGAAACAGACTCCATGAGGGTGGTATGAGGGCCCGACGTCCACAGGTGGGGGTTGTGCTTACAGCCCAACACCGTGCAGGACGTTTGGCATTTGCCAGAGAACACCAAGATTCGCCACTGGTGCCCTGTGCTCTTCACAGATGAAAGCAGATTCACACTGAGCACGTGACAGAGTCTGGAGACGCGGTGGAGAACGTTCTGCTGCCTGCAACATCCTCCAGCATGACCTGTTTGGCGGTGGGTCAGTCATGGTGTGGGGTGGCATTTCTTTGGGGGGCCGCACAGCCCTCCATGTGCTCGCCAGAGGTAGCCTGGCTGCCATTAGGTACCGAGATGAGATCCTCAGACCCCTTGTGAGACCATATGCTGGTGCGGTTGGCCCTGGGTTCCTCCTAATGCAAGACAATGCTCGACCTCATGTGGCTGGAGTGTGTCAGCAGTTACTGCAAGAGGAAGGCATTGATGCTATGGACTGGCCCGCCCGTTCCCCAGACCTGAATCCAATTGAGCACATCTGGTACATCATGTCTCACTCCATCCACCAACGCCACATTGCACCACAGACTGTCCAGGATTTGGCGGATGCTTTTGTCCAGGTCTGGGAGGAGATCCCTCAGGAGACCATCCGCCACCTCATCAGGAGCATGCCCAGGCGTTGTAGGGAGGTCATACAGGCACGTGGAGGCCACACACACTACTGAGCCTCATTTTGACTTGTTTTAAGGACATTACATCAAAGTTTTCCACATTAATTTTGAGTGTGACTCCAAATCCAGACCTCCATGGGTTGATAAATTTGATTTCCATTGATAATTTTTGTGATTTTGTTGTCAGCACATTCAACTATGTAAAGAAAAAAGTATTTAATAAGAATATTTCATTCATTCAGATCTAGGATGTATTATTTTAGTGTTCCCTTTATTTTTTTGAGCAGTGTGTGTATGTATGTATGTATATATGTGTGTGTATATATGTGTGTATATATATATAATCTCACACACACACACAGTACCAGTCACAAGTTTGGACACACCTACTAAGTTTTTTAAATATTTTTTTTTACTATTTTCTACATTGTAGAATAGTAGTGAAGACATCAAAACTATGAAATACATATGGAATCATGTAGTTACCAAAAGTGTTAAACAAATCAAAATATATTTCAGATTCTTCAAAGTAGCCACCTTGATGACAGCTCTGCACACTCTTTGCATACTCTCATTATTCTACAATGTAGAAAATAGAACAAATAAAAACTGGTACTGTATTTGCGTGTTGGATGTATATATTTTGGGGGGTTTCCATAACCCCTAGTTTGGGAACCGCTGGATTAAGGATAGGCTGCCACCAGTAGAAGGTTTTGTAAATATGATGCCATTTGCAACACAACTTGGTGGTGAAATGGCAAGAATTATGGCTTCTGCACAGCATATAAAAATATATATTCCAAACTGGTGGATGTTTCTCAGACCACTATTTGAACAGACTCTGTGACTGGAGTTTTATACTGAATAAATAATCACATCAGTTTGGGGGGTCAACATCAACACACATTTTGGTGTTGATCATTTTGTAAATACGGCACAAGGGAGCCCTTTTACTCAAATGTGGGTCTGAATGCATCATACAACGCTTGCAGTCTTGAATCTTCATCCAGCCCCAAGTTTTTGTCTTAAGTTTTGTCTAATTTACCCTACTCATAATTTCCATGGCTGCTGCCCCATTTCAAGACTTTTGGTTTTTCCACTTCAATATTCTACACCCCTCCTCACTGGAGAGCACATATACTGAACAGCCTGTGATGTCACCAAGTGGACTTTTCCACTTGTGGTGTATTTCTGTGGTGTATTTTTACTCTGAGGAACATTCGAGTGAATCTTCGTCTGTCTGTTCCATCGTTGGAACAGGATTTCCAGATTGAATCCCAATGTTGCCAAGTGAACGGTATTAAAAGTGCCTTTCCCTGCCTTAAATGCTTATTTCTTCTCTCTCTCCTTTGCTCCATCACCAGTTTTGGAAAGCGTTCTGCAGGGAGCCTGAGACGCGGATGCGAGTGCATCGTTCTGGAACCTTCCGAGATGATTGTGGTGAGTCCTGCCGTCATTGCCAACTTCACCACAGTGGCGTCACGTCAGGCAACAGCACACCACACGCACTCCATACACTGATGTACTGGGACGGGTGGTTTACAAAAGATGGGGCTTAGGACTTATAGGGACAGGGCTTAGCAATGGCCTAGCGTGTTTTATGAGGACTTTTACACCCCAACTAATTTAGTTGCCTAGATTTTAGGTCTAAATGGCCTTTATTTATTGTGGACGAACCAACTACAAGTAATGCTAGGTACTTCACTTGACATGCATACATTCAGCTATAGTGCTTGCTGCTGTTTTTTGTTGTTCACTGCACGCTCGCATACTTGGCTAAATGTAATGAATACAATAAAGTGCTTCAGTAATTTCTAGTCCGTGACATAAAGGTTGACCGAGTTTTATGGTGACATCAAATGTTGGCACAGACCTTATAAAAAGCAAAGTTGAAAACCAATCAATCCAGCCTTACCAGGATATAAAAGTAGCAGCACAACACAATCTGCTGTCGGGAACATGAGGCCTTGGAGGCGTGCTAGATCTTTAAAGATACGAAAGCCCACTGTCCTTTTCGCTCTCTGACGTGTGCGTGCACATGCCACACATAACCACCCTCACACACAATCGATCGCACAGCCCACTCACGCGTAATCAATCACACACGCATGATCAAGCGCGTACACGCTACAATTTGACATAAATCCTATCGCCTAAAAACTGCTCCTTTTTGAATAGAGCAACCATACCTAACCAGTTACATCATGTTACTGTTAATCACCAACCGTCCTACAGTACGGCTGCCACAAAGATCTTCTCTGTAATCATAGTGTCCTATGAATGTCTCCAATAATAATTATATAGATGGCACCTTTTTGTTAAATGTGATTCCAGCTGCTAAAGCTTCAGCTTTTCTAATAGCCTTCTCTCCTCCTCTCTGTCCTACTGTTGATCATTACCACTTCCTGGCGTAGCCTCAGCTATTATGGGCGCAACAAGCAGCCTATAATTACTGGGAGAATGGCTTTGGGGTGATACTAAGACAGCAGCAGCTCTCGCTCTTAAGCCCCCAGTCTCCAACACATACTAAAAGCGATAAACGCAAGATACTTAAACTGATGCACACGCAAACCAAAATCATACTCGCACATGCACTCAAACCGATACACATATGCACAGTCAATGCACAGTCAACAGACACACACACACTGAAACTGATTGACACACTCAAACCAAACTGATACACACATCGCATGCACTCTCGCTCCTCTCTCAAACACAACTCTCTCTCTCATCCACCACATCTCCCCTGCCGTTGCCATAGCAGCAGTTGGTACGGCAGAGAGCGAGGGAGAGAGGTAGAGATTTTATGTGTAATCCCAAAGGCTGAGTGCTGTGAAATGTGAAGCCGCAGTGAAGGAGCTTGTGAGGGAGGAGTGTGTGCCAACTGTAAACGCCTTAAATTTGTCATTCTAGCACCAGGCCTATTTCATCAGGCTACTACACTTGACTGTTAAGTATTAAGTCGTTGAAATGCATTTTGTGAGCAGAGAAAAGATGTTGCTGCAATATTTTTGCAGGTAGAACATGTAGTACATGCATTTCTGTCTTCTGATGGCCGATGCCTTGTGACTCCTCAACCTCAAGTTGTACTCGTAATTTGAGGCCAGTTGTGCCTTATTACGACGGTCATTTTGAGCCATTTCATGGGACTGTGACTCCCGAGGGTGATCGATGGCAGGAGCAGTATGACCATAAGGGAGGGCAGCATCTGCCTGAATGACTGAACTCGAGACTGAATTACTAAATCTGAATCACATCAGGGCAAGGGGCTGGTATGTCTCCCTTTCTCCATCTCTCTCTCCATCCCTCTCTTGATCTCTTCCTCTATTTTATCCCTCTTCCTTTCACACGCTTGCCTTGCCAATTCACTATGTACCTCTCTCACACACCTCCCTCTCGCTCGTTCCCCCTCTCCTGGAGTTGTGATAGCTTCCTTTGATGTCGGAGAGGAGTGTTGAGGCGCAGCCCACACACACACGCTCACGCTGCAATTTTTACGCAGTGAGAGGGGCGGGAAGAGGGGGAGGGAGGGGAGGGAGGGGGCGAGGAAAACTAGATAGTCACTCCTTCCTTTCCTCCTACCCTGTTTCCCCAGGTGGACTATATGGACCAAAATGAGGAGTACTTCCAGCGGCAAGCATCGCACCGACAGTCCCGCCGGAGGTTCCGCAAGATCAACCAGAAGGGCGAGCGGCAGACCATCATCGACACGGTGGACCCGTACCCCACCGGCAAGCCGCCCATAGCCAGGGGATACCACACGGTGAGTCACCATCTAGCTACCTGGCTCCTCCTGTTTAGTTGGTAACTAGGCTGTTTTGTGTTGCTGGACACTCGTGGTGTACTCCTTACCTTGCCTCCGCTTGTGTCGGCTAACATAGTCCTTGTCTAAGCTTGTTGGACGCTTACCTGTGTAGCCTACTAGTGAATACCTTATACCCTGGTCTGTATAGCCTACTAGTGAATACCTTATACCCTGGTCTGTGTAGCCTACTAGTGAATACCTTATACCCTGGTCTGTGTAGCCTACTAGTGAATACCTTATACCCTGGTCTGTGTAGCCTACTCGTGAATACCTTATACCCTGGTCTGTGTAGCCTACTAGTGAATACCTTTATACCCTGGTCTGTGTAGTCACAGCTTACACAGTACCTGCCATGTATACCCTGATCTGTGTGCACCCTTGTTTCTACTTTGCTCTGCTCTATAGTTACGTTGTGGTCAATGTATCGTGTTTGCTGTAGGCTTGCTGTGCCTTGTTTCACCATTATATTATTATTCTACCCTTCTTGGGTACCTGTACTCCGAAATGCATCGTTCATGCTGTTCACCTTTTTGCTATCCTCGCTGTAGGCTACCTTGTATACCTTTCTCGACTCGACTCTTGTGCACCATTGCTACAAACTCACCGTTTGACCTTAATAGACTATATATAGGTTATAACCTCCTGTGTCATCTTTGGGCCCTTTTTTTCTAGAACTAGTGCCTCTATGCAACACCCCCATATACCCACTGCCTTTACTCCCTTTGCATCTTTCCTTCACCCCATAAACCCTGTGTCCCCTATTGCTCCTGGCGGTGTCAGGGTGGTTGTTATTCTACACAGTGTAGCTCTAGGGGTTCCATGTAGTTGAAGGGAGAAGCCGTGTTGAGTCACCCACCAGGGGTTGATGTGGATGGCAATTGTAGAGCCAGCTGGTTTCTCCAGTGAAATCAGCAGGAGCATGACTGGAAAGGGGGGTAAGAGGAGAGTAGAGAACAGGGGGTCCTATTCATCATGGCATCCCAAAGCTGTGCCTTTCTTTATGCAAACCACTCCCCCCCACAAATATTCTAAAAGGGCAGCATGTGTGGAGATGGAGAGTCTCTCTCTTATTTTCCAATGGAGCACGCCACAGTCCACTGAGGTGGCCACAGCAGTGCCCAAGATGGGTCCTAAAGTGTGTTTCTGTGAATGGGGAACCCATGTTCACTATAATGAAGGGTTCACTAATAAAGTATACAGTACAATCACGTGAACGCACCCCATATTGCTATTCATGGGAACCCATGTTCACTCATGATGTGGACACACCCCATGCCCCATGTTATTTTTCATGAGCCCCAGTTCTGCCTTATTTCAACCCATTCCTCCTATTTCTGCAATTCTGAAGGTTGGGCGGTGTCAAGAAGAGTACCCCAACTCGTTTGGAACGCCATGGAATAATCTGGGCTTGCCGTACAAAGCGGAAACACGCCGGACGTCATCCACCCCCCCAACACCGACCCCTAATTTTAGACTGGCTTTGGTTTTTTACATAAAAGGATACCCTGAACTTTCTCATGGCCTGACGGCGCCTGTCACAAAATTCTAGTTCTCCTCAGAGGCCCTGTGGGAAGAATAAGTGGGGTGCCATGGTAACAAGTAGTCCCAAGTGGAGTGGAGTGCACTTGAAGTACAGCAGTGCGTAGAGGGAATAACTTCAGTTGAGACGATACTGGCGAGCGCATAGGGGGAAAGCTTGGATGTTAAGATGACATGTAGCACGCTAATCTCCCACATTTGGAATGCCAGGCTGTGCCGGGATTTTCCTTCTCAAAACCCAGAGGCGCATTTAGAGGTGAAAAATGTGCCAGGGAGAGACTTTTGTCAGAGGAATAAAGAGAGCCGTGTAAACATGCCAAAAGCTTGGGTTTGTCTTCGTAACTCAAATTTACGCCCCTTTAAATCTCACTTGGTAGACATTCGGAATGGGTTTATTGCATGGACATTGGTCTTGTGTATTGCAAGAACATTTTGTTTTTGTGGGGATATCCCATTTACAGCAAGGGGTCTTTCATTCAAGGTATCTATCTCCCTATGATGACACCGATCCAAATATATCTCCTCTGTCTCTACTTTCACATTTTTTTCTTCAACAAAATATGTATATACAGTGCCTTGCGAAAGTATTCGGCCCCTTTGAACTTTGCGACCTTTTGCCACATTTCAGGCTTCAAACATAAAGATATAAAACTGTATTTTTTTGTGAAGAATCAACAACAAGTGGGACACAATCATGAAGTGGAACGACATTTATTGGATATTTCAAACGTTTTTAACAAATCAAAAACTGAAAAATTGGGCGTGCAAAATTATTCAGCCCCCTTAAGTTAATACTTTGTAGCGCCACCTTTTGCTGCGATTACAGCTGTAAGTCGTTTGGGGTATGTCTCTATCAGTTTTGCACATCGAGAGACTGACATTTTTTCCGATTCCTCCTTGCAAAACAGCTCGAGCTCAGTGAGGTTGGATGGAGAGCATTTGTGAACAGCAGTTTTCAGTTCTTTCCACAGATTCTCGATTGGATTCAGGTCTGGACTTTGACTTGGCCATTCTAACACCTGGATATGTTTATTTTTGAACCATTCCATTGTAGATTTTGCTTTGTTTTGGATCATTGTCTTGTTGGAAGACAAATCTCCGTCCCAGTCTCAGGTCTTTTGCAGACTTCATCAGGTTTTCTTCCAGAATGGTCCTGTATTTGGCTCCATCCATCTTCCCATCAATTTTAACCATCTTCCCTGTCCCTGCTGAAGAAAAGCAGGCCCAAACCATGATGCTGCCACCACCATGTTTGACAGTGGGGATGGGTGATGAGCTGTGTTGCTTTTACGCCAAACATAATGTTTTGCATTTTGCCAAAAAGTTCAATTTTGGTTTCATCTGACCAGAGCACCTTCTTCCACATGTTTGGTGTGTCTCCCAGGTGGCTTGTGGCAAACTTTAAACGACACTTTTTATGGATATCTTTAAGAAATGGCTTTCTTCTTGCCACTCTTCCATAAAGGCCAGATTTGTGCAATATACGACTGATTGTTGTCCTATGGACAGAGTCTCCCACCTCAGGTGTAGATCTCTGCAGTTCATCCAGAGTGATCATGGGCCTCTTGGCTGCATCTTTGATCAGTCTTCTCCTTGTTTGAGCTGAAAGTTTAGAGGGACGGCCAGGTCTTGGTAGATTTGCAGTGGTCTGATACTCCTTCCATTTCAATATTATCGCTTGCACAGTGCTCCTTGGGATGTTTAAAGCTTGGGAAATCTTTTTTTATCCAAATCCGGCTTTAAACTTCTTCACAACAGTATCTCCGACCAGCCTGGTGTGTTCCTTGTTCTTCATGATGCTCTCTGCGCTTTTAACGGACCTCTGAGACTATCACAGTGCAGGTGCATTTATACGGAGACTTGATTACACACAGGTGGATTGTATTTATCATCATTAGTCATTTAGGTCAACATTGGATCATTCAGAGATCCCCACTGAACTTCTGGGGAGAGTTTGCTGCACTGAATGTAAAGGGGCTGAATAATTTTGCACGCCCAATTTTTCAGTTTTTGATTTGTTAAAAAAGTTTGAAATATCCAATAAATGTCGTTTCACTTCATGATTGTGTCCCACTTGTTGTTGATTCTTCACAAAAAAATACAGTTTTATATCTTTATGTTTGAAGCCTGAAATGTGGCAAAAGGTCGCAAAGTTCAAGGGGGCCGAATACTTTCGCAAGGCACTGTATATATTGCCGATAGGAACATGCTTTATTGAAAACAATATGCAGGACACTCGCTTTAAGTGTGGGCCTTCAGTGGGGTTCATCCCCATTGAAGGCCCTCTAAGCAAAGAGAGGGTCCCAAGCCTTTGTTCCTCCACCGTAGACCTGATGTGATGGGATGTGTCCAACAGCTACTGTGTCTCAATAGCTGCCAATGGCATGCTAACCTAGCACTGATGGTCTCCTTGGGACATCTGGTTCTGTGTGTAGCCCAATGTCCCGGTCTCCCCCTGAAAAAGAGGCTCCCAATGGTAAATACGTCATTAAATAATGGATAGTTGTCATTTGCCAGACATCCATTTTACCTCAAAGTCCCAGAAAGCAAAAATGACCTGGTGCTTCACCAAATGAATAGCCTGACTTTCACATGAGGCTAAGGCTAATAGCTTCAAAGGCAGAAATCAAGCTACTGAAACAATAGCAATGCTAAAGGACAAGTTCCAAATGATAAATGCAGTTAAACAGACTTAAAACTGGACGTCAAATCAGCCTTTGGGGTTTAGACTATCTGTGAGCCCTGCAGCTGACGCTATCGGACATCTTAGAATGCATCACACACTGCATCACACACCACTCGCTCAGATGAGGTCGGCCACACTGACTGAGCCCCTTCTGTCCACAGAATGGGCACCACCTATTCAGGCTTGATCTTTCTATTCTTTTTTCATCTTGTCCCTCTTGCTTACTCTCTCTTTCTCTTGGTTTCTTTATTTCTTTCATGATGTGGTAAAATGTATGTCAATTTAGAGTCTGTCAACAGTGTGGTTAGATCAGGGTTGCCAGGTCCAGTTAACATTTCCATAACAATGACCACTCAAAACCTGCCGAAGCGGCCTGAAAAAAGAGTAAAAAAAAAAAGTTTTTAATTTGCCGCAGTAAGGGAGGTGTTTCCAAATTTATAAAATAAACCCTTTTTCCATAACAACATCAAGCCAGATGACGTTAGTAGCGTTTATCAAAAAATATTATGACGTGACTATAAAAGGAATTTGAATATGTCAACAAACAAACAAAAACATTCAACTCGCCAGATCATTTTCGATCAATGGATGTCGGTTTAACTCATTTGACTGCTATGATTAAGCAATAAGGCCTGAGGGGGTTATGGTATATGGCCAAAATACCATGGCTAAGGGCTGTTGTTCTTAAGCATGACACAATGCGGAGTTTCTAAATACAGCCGTTAGCTGTTGCTGTTATAAGATGGTTTGAAACGTTATTAGAACATCAAAATAAAAATCAAACATGTCATAACCCTGGTATATGGTCTGTCATTCCACAGCTTTCAGCATGTCCGCATTTGGGGCTCAAACCCAGTTTATAATTAAGCAATAAGGACCGAGGGGTATGTGGCCAATATACCATGGCTAAGGGCTGTTCTTATGCACGGCGGAACAGGGGGGTGCCTGGATACAGCCCTTAGAGGTGGTATATTGGCCATATGCCACAAACCCCAGAGGTGCCTTATTTCTATTATAAACTGGTTACAAATGTTATTAGAACAGTAAAAATACATTAATATCCATAGTATACAGTCTTTATATACCACGGCTTTCAGCCAGTCAGCATTCTAGGCTCCGACCACCCAGTTTATAATTAAAAAATATAACGTTTTGGCGGAATTACCATGATTCCATGTGCTACCTGCACTAGCAACACTCAAAGCTCAGTAATATATTTCAACCCAAAATCTGCATTCAGGGCTCAAAACACCCAGTTTATAATTGTAAATACATCCCCTTTGCTATAGGAACTATAGAAAAATCCAACAGGAGAGTTTGAGTGATCAAATTTGGACAGAGGATCTGTCTGTGTGCAAGAAACACTTGGACAAACGTTTTTCTTTTATTAAAAAAAATGTTAGTCTATTTTCTGGCAATTGTGCTGTTATTATGTGCCAGATGTTAAGACTTGAAACAGTTATAAATAGCCCATTTGGGAGATTGACTTGTCATTTCAATAGGCACAGGCTCCAGACAAAAACCTGGGTTTGTGATATCAACTTTGCCATGGTTTGCTTAGCTAGTTGCAGGTAGCCTATAGCCCCTGATAGGCCTACATCTAATTTCAGATAGCCTACAGTAGCCTAGGCAAGATGTAAACTGAACTAAGCAGATTGCCTCGTTGAAATTGACAGACTCATTTACTGAACATGAATAGGGGGAGGGGGGTCGATTTCGAGGTAAGAAGTGCTTGTTTCCGAATAGCCTACTGAAGATGGTGTCTTAATTTCAATCACTGAATTAAATATTAATGAACTGTTTGCTTGTCAACACCATGCCATTGATTATCTTGATCAGTAGCCTCATCTGACTGACTGTTACGTCTCTCTAATGTGCTGTAATAACTAATTGACAATTTCGATAGAGCTTTGATAACTTCCCATTTAAGGCTACAACAACGATAAACTGAAGTCATGGGACATTTATTAAATCAATTTGCAAGCTCCAGGTAGGCTACACAAGTGGCACAAATTGGTTTGCAATGACTCCAGTGATATTGTACTTTCAACATATTTATTGTGGCAAATGGTAGCCTACAAATGGTAGCCTACAAATGGTAGCCTACAGTATCCTATAAATGAATAGGCTACTAGAGATGCAAACATATCATTCTCCATTTTTTTTCCCAATCCCCCGTATCTTTTTTTTAGTAAATATATATATCCATACACACCCATACATAACTATATTCATACATAAACATGCATACATAAACATTCATACATACACATGTATATACATACAAAGACATACATATCTTTTTTTAGAATATACCTTTATTATTCTCCGCCAACCTTACCACCCATCCCCCAATTGGAGTAAACGAATAAACAATAACACTTAGGCTTCTACTTATTATACACATTTTACAATAGTTATATTTCGTTTGGTTTTAGTCCTTCCTCTATTTCTGATGTCCATCCAGTTTGATTTATATTTGTAACTATGTAATTTCACAACATTTCTGAACCTATGTACGTTTTACATTGGTTATCTTGTTATTAGTCCCAACCTTCAGCTCCATTCAACCCCTCCCATCTATCTCTTAACACCATGCATTTTGGATTTCTTTTTGCCATATATTTTTCAAATGTGCTGTGATGTTTCACAAAAGTACTGAACCTTTCTATTCTCTTAGCTTCTATAGATTGTAAATCAAAGTTAAACATTTTTGTTAAAATAATTATAATATTATTGACTATGGCTTTTCAAATCACCCAGTAGTGCTGTCTGCAGCGTTAGTTCTAGGGAAAGTTTGCAATTCTTCAGCCATTCCTGGACCTGTTACCAAAAACGAGCTACATATGGATAGTAACAAAATAAATGATCTGATGCTTCTGCCTCCTCACAGCAAAATCTGCAGAGCTGGGAAGATTGTATCCCCCATATATATGACATTGGTTGCTAGAATTTTGTAATTTAAATTAAAAAATTTGAAGTTTTGAATCCGGCGTTGTTTTACGTGTCAATTCATAAACCATGTGCCATGGAATGGTACATCAAAAAATCTCTCCCCAAATATTTTGCCATTTCTATGCATAACTCCACCAATCCTATTTGTATCATTCACTAAAATTGTACCTTTTTTAAACATTTAATTGAAAAATGTTTTTTTTTCATCAATTAGTATATTTGAGTTTAACCACAATATTTGTTGTATTATTTGTTCTGTCTTTTCAGGTGGATTAAACTGAAATTGCAACTGACTTTCTAAGGCTTGTTTAAAAAACAATAACAAGATAATTTCCTTTTCAAACAACCGAAAGTGAGCAGTTGTAGTCTGAATAAAGGGAAAAAAGGACATTCTTGAATCAGGTGAGACATTCCTACCAATTTACTAGAGAACCAGTTTGGATTTAAGTATGACTGATGCCTTTTGTGAGAAGTCTAATGCTTTAATATTTAATAATTTCTTCCCTCCGAATTCAGATTTGTTATAAAAATTGGCCCATTTTAATTTTGTCTGGCTTGCCATTCCAAATATAATTGATTTTTTTTTGTTCATATAATTTAAAAAGCAGGTCACCAGGTGTAGGCAAAACCAAATGGGTAAACGGTGATATGACTAAATAGTTCATCAGGGTGATTTTTTCCACAAATAGACAGGTTTCTTATTTATTTTTGCTAACTTTCTATAAAACTTTATTGGAGTGAGATCATTTCTTTCGGGATTTGTATACCGAGTATGTCCACATCCCTGTCAGACCATTTTATTGGGAAACTACACGGGGATGTAAAATTAGCCATTTTTTGTGATCCAATACGTAATATAGCACACTTATCATCATTTGGTTTTAATCCAGAGAGGTTAGCAAAAGTATCTTGATCCTCTATGACTGGAGGGATTCTAATTGTGGTTTTAAAAGAAAACATGTAGAAAACATGCCACAGATTTCTAATCCCTTAATATTATTGATGGATCTAATTTTTACAGCTAACATTTCGATGGCAATAATAATTAGATATGCCGATAGTGGACAACCTTGTTTCACTCCTCTGGACAGTTTGACACTTTGAGATGTAGCCATTATTTACTATTTTACACCTAGGGTATCTATACATAACAACCCATTTTTGTAAGAGATTCCTCAAAATTGAAATATTCTAGGCATTTATATATAAACTCCAGTCGTACTTTATCAAAAGCCTTTTCAAAATCAGCTATGAAAACCAGGCCTGGTGTACCCAATATTTCATAGTATTCTATTGTTTCCAGTTCTTGTGTTATATTATCTCCAATGTATCGTCCATGTTAAAAACCTGTCTGATTAGGATGAATAATATCTGACAATTTTTTTTTAGATTCTATGCGCCAAGCATTTAGCTAGGATTTTTGCATCACAACACTGAAGTGTAAGAGGCCTTTTTTAAATGGACTGGATCTTTATATATACCACTTGGGTCCTGTTTCAGTAATAATGATATCAGACCTTGTTGCGTGTCTGATAATCTACCATTTATATAGGAGTGGTTAAGACATGCTAATAATGGTCTTCTGAGTATATCAAAAAAAGGTTTGGTATACCTCAACTGGTATGTCATCCAGCCCTGGAGTTTTCCCAGCCTTAAAGGCTTTAATTGCATCTGTAATTTGGCTGTCACATGAGTCTTTCTGTACAGATGTTAATTTTACTTTATTATTAGGAAAATAATCCACACAATTAACTTCGATTAGTGGAGATGGAGGAGAGTACTTCCTCTTTCAAAACATAATTTGGTGAATCATGTGTGACTCCATTTGTAACAAGTTTGAAATAATTTTTTTGGTAGCATTTCTATATTGAACATTGAAAAATTATTTGGTGCATCATTTGGTGCATGTTTCCCCATATTCCATCCAGTTCCATCCAGTCCCATTTCGAAAACTTCAGTTGAAATTGCAGAGCGCCAAATTCAAATTAAATTACTATAAATATTAACCTTTCATGAAATCACAAGTGCGATACATCAAAATAAAGCTTAACTTGTTGTTAATCCACCCGCCGTGTCAGATTTCAAAAAGGCTTTACGGCGAAAGCAAACCATGCGATTATCTGAGGACAGCGCCCAGCACACAAATGCATAACAAATCAATTACAACCAGGGAGTTGCGACAAGAAAGTCAGAAATAGCTATATAATATATGCCTTACCTTTGAAGATCTTCTTCTGTTGGCACTCCAAAACGTCCCAGTTACATTACAAATGGTCCTTTTGTTCTATTTTATATCCATAAAAATTCAATTTAGCTGGTGTGCTTAAGTCAATAATCCACTCAGTTTCTCTACTTCAAAATGCATACAAAATGAATCCCAAACGTTACCAATAAACTTATCCAAACAAGTTAATCAACATTTATAATCAAATAATAGGTACCCTAATACGCAAATAAATTATACAATTTAAGATGGAGAATCGTTATCGTCTTTACCGCGCTCTGATTCACACGGAAACACTACAGCCAAAATTGGAGCCACCCAGAAAAACTTCAATTTCTGGGTCATTTTTCCAAAAACCAGCCTGAAACTCAAAATACTGTCGACATCTAGTGGAAGCCCTAGGAACTGCAACCGGGCAAGATTCCTCGATATAAAAAAAGTGCCAGCCATTGAAATCAGAGAGAGGATGATTTTTTTTGGGGGGGGGGGGGTTGTCCTCGGTTTCGCCTGCCATTTCAATTCTGTTATACTCGCAGACATTATTTTAACAGTTTTAAAACTTTAGAGTGTTTTCTATCCAAATCTACCAATTATATACATATTGTAGCTTCTGGGCCTGAGTGACAGGCAGTTTACTTTGGACCCGTTTTCATCCGGACGTCAAAATACGCCCCCTATCCAATTAATATGGACTCTTTTGATCTAAATTGCTTTTGTTTTATGGAGGAGTACTGAATTGCATGGTCTCTAAAGGCACATTTAAGTGTCTCATAAAATAAGGGATTCTGCTGTACCTAGAGTTGAAGTAGGAAGTTTACATACACCTTAGCTAAATACATTTAAACTCAGTTTTTAACAATTCCTGACATTTAATCCTAGTAAAAATTCCCGGTCTTAGGTCAGTTAGGTTCACCACTTTATTTTAAGAATGTGAAATGTCAGAATAATAGTAGAGCGAATTATTTATTTATTTGATCACATTCCCATTGGGCAGAAGTTTACATGCACTCAATTCATATTTGGTGGAATTGCCTTTAAATTGTTTAACTTGGGTCAAATGTTTTCATTAAGCTTCCCACAATAAGTTGGGTGAATTTTGGCCCATTCCTCCATGACTGAGCTGGTGTAACTGAATCAGGTTTGTAGGCCTCCTTGCTCCACACGCTTTTTCAGTTCTGCTCGCAAATGTTCTTTAGGATTGAGGTCTGGGCTTTGTGATGGCCACTCCAATACCTTGACTTTGTTGTCCTTAACCATTTTGCCACAACTTTGGAAGTATGCTTGGGGTCATTGTCCATTTAGAACACCCATTTGCGACCAAGCTTTAACTTCCTGGCTGTCTTGAGATGTTGCTTCAATATATCCACATAATTTCCTTCCTCATGAAGTCATCTATTTTGTGAAGTGCACCAGTCCTTCCTTCAGTAAAGCACTCCCACAACATGACGCTGCCACCCCCGTGCTTCACGGTTCTTCGGCTTGCAAGCCTCCCCCTTTTTCCTCCAAACATAACGATGGTCATTATGGCCAAACAGTTCTATTTTTGTTTCATCAGACCAGAGGACATTTCTCCAAAAAGTACAATCTTTGTCCCCAAGTGCAGTTGCAAACTGTAGTCTGCCTTTTTTATTGCAGTTTTGGAGCAGTGGCTTCTTCCTTGCTGAGCTGCCTTTCAGCTTGTGTCAATTATATAGAACTTGTTTTTACTGTGGACATATATACTTTTCCTCCAGCATCTTCACAAGGTCCTTTGCTATTGCTATGGGATTGATTCGCACTTTCGCACCAAAGTATGTTCATCTCTAGGAGACAGAACGCGTCTCCTTCCTGAGCGGTATGACGGCTGCGTGGTCCCATGGTGTTTATACTTGCGTACTATTGTTCGTAGAGATGAACGTGGTACCTTCAGACATTTGGAAATTGCTCCCAAGGATGATCCAGACTTGAGGTCTTGGCTGATTTCTTTAGATTTTTCCATGATGTCAAGCAAGAGGCACTGAATTTGATGGTAGGCATTGAAACACATCCACAGGTACACCTCCAATTGACTCAAATGATGTCAAATAGCCTATCAGAAGCTTCCAAAGCCATGACATCATTTTCTGGTATTTTCCAAGCTCTTTAAAGGCACAGTCAACTTCTGACCCACTGGAAATGTGATACAGTGAAATAATATGTCTGTAAAAAATTGTTGGATAAATTACTTGTCATGCACAAAGTAGATGTCCTAACCAGCTTGCCAAAACTAGTTTGTTAATCAGAAATTTGTGGAGTGGTTGAAAAACAAGTTTTAATGACTCCAACCTAAGTGTATGTTATGTCTGGAAAAAGTCCGTTATAAATTATTCTGTCCTAGTTAAACAATTTATCATCTAGTAGGCTTTGATTCAGTGCCCAATATCCTCACCCATAGGGAAAGTCTGTAAGAGTAATATATATGCCAATTATGTGATGCTCCGACCGCATTCTGTCCCCTATCAACACTTTTTAAACATTTGGTGCCAGAGAGAATGACATAAGAAAGTAATCAAGACAACTAGCTTGATTAAGACTCTGCCATGTATATCTTACAAGGTCAGGGTATTTAAGCCTCCATATATCCACTAAATCCAATATATCCATGACATTCATGATTTCCTAAGTGCCGAGGGTGATTTCCTTTATGGTCCATAGAGGTATTGAAGACCATATTAAAATCTCCCACCATAATTATAGAGTCTTGTGTTGCTTGTAGAGTTAATTCTCCACATTTAATCAAGTACTCCTGACTGCAGTTTGGGGTGGGTCGTAATGTGAGGGGGGTCAAATATTTGACCCCGCCCAGCATTTGATGCAGTTCAGGGCCGGCGTTTTGTTTTTTGTTCATCTGAGGTTTGACAGTCACACTGAATACAAACACACACGTTGAATAAACTTATTTAATTTTTGAAGATAGTAAAAAATATTATATGAAGTGGTACCAGCACATGTTAACACTTTTTGCTTCATGCTATATTTGAGACAAGCTACTGATATTGTTGCAGTGAACAACAGACTTATGTATGTCATGTGCTGTTAAAATTGTGTTTAAATATTATAGCTTTTATTATTTTATTTCATTGAGCATGTATATGCAGTTACTACCTATCCTGATTTATAATGCTATTTACTTTCCTCATGAGAATGGAGACAGACTATACCATATAGACGAGAGGTCGACCGATTATGATGTTTCAACGCCGATGCCAATATCGATTAATCGGACGATTTATTATGTTTATTTATATATATATTTTTAAATAAAAAATTACAGTTACAATAATGAATGAACACTTTTATTTTAACTTAATATAATACATCAATAAAATCAATTTAGTCTCAAATAATGAAACGTGTTCAATTTGGTTTAAATAATGCAAGAACAAAGTGTTGGAGAAGAAAGTAAAAGTGTAATATGTGCCATGTAATAAAGCTAACGTTTAAGTTCCTTGCTCAGAACTTGATATGAAAGCTGGTGGTTCCTTTAACATAAGTCTTCAATATTCCCAGGTAAGTATTTTTAGGTTGTAGTTATTATAGGACTATTTCTCTCTATACCATTTGTATTTCATATACCTTTGACTATTTGATGTTCTAATAGTTATTTTAGTATTGCCAGCCTAATCTCGGGAGTTCATAGGCTTGAAGTCATAAACAGCGCAATGCTTGAAGCACAGCAAATGCAAATCCAGAAACTATAATTTCGAAAACACAACGTTTATTCTTTCAGTGAAATACGGAAGTGTTCCATATTTTATCTAACGGGTGGCATCCAAAAGTCTAAATATTCCTGTTACATTGCACAACCTTCAATGTTATGTCATAATTATGTAAAATTCTGGCAAATTAGTTCACAACGAGCCAGGCGGCCCAAACTGTTGCATATACCCTGAATCTGCGTGCAACGAACGCAAGAGAAGTGACACAATTTCCCTAGTTAATATTGCCTGCTAACATGAATTTATTTTAACTAAATATGCAGGTTTAAATAAATATACTCCTGTGTATTGATTTTATGAAAGGCATTGATGTTTATGGTTAGGTACATTCGTGCAACGATTGTGCTTTTTGCGCAAACGCTCTTTTGTTAAATCATCTCCCGTTTGGCGAAGTTGGCTGTCTTTGTTAGGAAGAAATGGTCTTCACACAGTTCGCAACGAGCCAGGCGGCCCAAACTGCTGCATATCCCCTGACTCTATTGCACTGAATGCAAGAGAAGTGACACAATTTCTCTAGTTAAAAGAAATTCACGTTAACAGGCAATATTAACTAAATATGCAGGTTTAAAAATATATATACTTGCGTATTGATTAAGAAAGGCGTCTAGGTACACATTGGTGCAATGACCGCACTTTTTTTTGCGAATGCGTTTGTTAAATCACCCGTTTGGTGAAGTAGGCTGTGATTCGATGATAAAATAACAGGCACCGCATCAATTGTATGCAACGCAGGACAAGCAAGATAAACTAGTAATATCATCAACCATGTGTAGTTTGTTTTTTATAAGGGAAGTTTAATGCTAGCTAGCACCTTACCTTGGCTCCTTTCTGCACTCGCATACCAGTCTTTGACCGCCCTCTCTGTGCTTCAGAAGCTCTATTGACCATTGTTGCCGGGGGCCAATAGCAACAATGAACGCCTGTCGCATTTCCACAACTGAAGTCACACTTTGTGATTGTGAACGCTGAAAGAGAGGAATAACAGTAAAGTAACCAGTTATAACAAATGAAATGCACCGATGCAACTGAAGAAAATGGAGCAAATTAAAATAACAGGAAGGTCAAATATATTTAATAAACAAAGGAAGAAATAGTACTTCTACGCCTCACTGAAAGCATGACCTTTGTGGTTGTTGTTCAGCCTTATATGTGCAGAGGGGGCAGCAATGAAGTTGACTGCTGCTGTGTTTTTGTTTTTTTGTGACTCTCGCCCGCCAATAACACACTAGTGTCTCTATACATCAAATAAAAATAAGCATAGACATAAAAAGGCATGATAATTAGAAAGGCATAAAATAAGCATTTCATTTCATTATTGTATATACGATGTGTAGGCTGTGTAGACTCGCTATGTGAAACTTAGGGAATGGCTGTCGGCGTCAACGATACACATTTTAGATCCAGCCAAACACAACAAGGCATACATTGAAGAAACACAAAATCAACGATCAAGTCGATTATTTGAAACCTAGGCTTACATGCTCAAGTAGGCACATTTAGTCCAGATTAGACTCCTTCAATGTAAGAAATTAGCTAGTTACCTTGCAAAAGGGTGCTAATGAGCTTGCTCACATCGGTGCGGTAGTTGGTTATATAAAATATTCCACTGCACTGGTATAACATGAATATTACCAAGTACATTATGCATAATGACAGTCTCACTTCCATGGTTTATATTTTTATCCATGTAGGCTAGGTTCGATTT
The DNA here is from genome assembly GCF_036934945.1 of Oncorhynchus masou masou. Classification (NCBI taxonomy): domain Eukaryota; kingdom Metazoa; phylum Chordata; class Actinopteri; order Salmoniformes; family Salmonidae; genus Oncorhynchus; species Oncorhynchus masou. The sequence goes on along the minus strand of NC_088220.1, from coordinate 44,785,955 downwards.
AAGATTCGCTTTCGTTGACTTTGATACCTTCGATATACTTGGGTGACCTTGAAGGAGACGGGAAGGGTTCGGGTTAAACGCGTTAAACGCTTTTGACTCTGCCCACATTGAGCCCTGCCCCGAACTGCACGCTGCATTCGGGCTTCTCCATTTAATGGAAGTTTCATAACAGGAGCATGAGAGTGAGTTTGAAACCTTCCATTTAAAATGTCCACTCGCACAACTCCTGAGACCTAAACACGGAGCATGCGTTAAACACTTTGCTTGATGCCGTTTTTCCATAGGCAAAAGTCGACATTAGCATGGAGTTTAAACCACCTGCAGGGCGAATGTATCTAATGTGCCCAAAGTAGTTCCCCAGTGCTTAGTCAATGTTATTTCTTGATATGCATCAGTTCTAGCATGTTAATGTTATGTGGGAAAAGGGGTTGGAAATAGGTGTCTCCATAATGATCATCTTAATAGCCTACCTACAACTGGCAAAAAAAAGTTGCCACGACGTGCAGCTCTGTAACCTCTCAATCACGTGACTAACACCAACACCGTTAAGCCAACTGCTCCCATTGGCTGGCTACATTGTCTCACTCACTGGCGATCAGCGCAGAGACCGTGACATTCCAAGGTAAGGATGGAAAGTGTAATTCAACAATTAGCTGCCTACCGTAATGCAGGCCTATTAGCATCATGTTTGGTAACATTTGCCCATGAATTTATTTTCAGTGTTTGAAATGAGTTGTAAAAATGTCTTGGAGAACTCTGCTGAATTCCCTCAATTGAAGGTCAGCGAAGTTAACCTAGGCTACTTAACGTTAATAGCTGGGTATTTGAAGTTATATCATTATTAGTCAGGTAAAAGCATATGCTTATTATTCATAATGTCTCAAATATTTATTAGCTAATCATTCAGTCGAATACGCTATGCTGCAGCCATTGAATGTCTTTTGAGCGTTAAGGGACGTTTATGGCTAGCTCGGTCCACGACATTATGTTGTTATATTTTTCAATCTTGAAATATAATGGAAAATGTTATTAACCAGTGACTGAAATATTGCGCTACGTGATATTCACTTCCCGGACTTGGAGAGCGCCCCTCTGAATAACGGGGCCTGGTTTTGGCTTAACTGCTTTGGGCAAAAGAAAGAGGCGGACTAAACTACCTGCTGCAGTGCTCTCTCCACCAACACACACGCCTCCGGCGCTCCATACCACTCACTCAGCAACAGCTTGCCTTACTGCCTGATAGTCAGCGGCAGCAGGTCACAGTGAAATAGAGACATTTCATGGGGGTGGCGGTGCAACTTAAAAGTAGCCCCAAAACCTACAACCCGCGACCAATACATTTTCACCCAACGACATCGTTTTTTAAAAATAGGCCAATTATGTTGGGAAAATCGCTGACATGGCAACCCTGAGTTAGATGGTCTTATCTCTGTGATGGTGGTGTTTGTCTCTCTCTTTCTTGCTCACTCAATTTCTCTTTATCACCCTCTCCATTTTACCACCTTTCCCTCTCCACCCAAACGGATGAGTAATCCCTCTCTTCGGGGTCTGCTCGGTGGCCGCCAGCGTCTTGCCTAGGCCCTGAGCAGCTGTTCCCTAATTTCAATGGTGCGGCCTGCGGCGGCCTCAGCGAATCGATGCCCCCTCAATTCAACATCCCCTCCCGCCTTCGTCTCCGTGTCCAACCAACCACAGGCTAATTTCCGTCCATGATTGGTGTTAATTGTTTCAATGTAAAATTGAAACTCCCCAGAGGGGACTGAAGTTATTGCGTCTAATGATGATTCCCGAAACCGTTTTGTCTCACAATATGGCCGCTTATTTGACTGTGCCCTTGCTGAATGCAATTAGGGCTTTCTTGCGATTTCTCAGTCTTTTTGTGTTGAGGCTGAGTGAGTCTTGATATAAGGTCTCTTTTAGGCCCAACCAGTGAAATATTGTCTTCAGATAGCTCAGTTGTGATGTGAAACGGGTAAAGGACGATGGGAGTGTTTGGCTCAATGAATAATGTACTTGCTTTTGTGTTTCTACCCCTGCCCAACTGGCACAGAATAATACTTTTTAACAGCTGTCAATTGCAGCGATTGAAGCATCAGGACTAATTCTCTCCATCCCTGAGTATGTCACTGCATGTTTAATAACACCCATCTTCCTCTCTGCTTCTTCCTTTCATGCCTTTCATTTCATCCTGAATGCTCCCAGGAATGCATTAAAGCTCAGGTACTCTGATTTTAAATACAGATTTTATTTTCCCAACCACATTGTGGACCACTTACATTGAGTTTTGACACATGAAAAAGCATCATGGTACAGGTGTCAATACATTACATCTATACACATGCGTGAACAAAAAAGTACAGTGTGTTCGCTAACCTCTGCTCTGCAGCGGTCTGTGCTAGTTCTAATTTGTGTGTATGTGATGTGCCGTAGTCCTCTCACCTTCATGTATGGAGGTAGCATCACCTTTTATATATCGACTTATGTGTCTTTTCATTTAATGGTGCCAAATGTATTTTCCTGTAGCTATATTATTAGGACAAGAATTGGAAAAGCAATTGTGGTTGTATAGAGATTCACAATTTCACATCTGAAAATGAGGCTCCTCTCCACTGATATGTTGCAATACCCATTAAACAGCAATATGGAATATGGTCGTAATCTGTGTGCACATGATAACTAGGATTGCTGCACCGCTTAATGATTATAAACCGAGGTAATGAGCGCAATTTATCTGTTGGACGAACATCGAATCTCAACCGGCGAACCAACATTAAAGTGATGTTCAAGATGGTCTAATCAGGCCTCCCGAGTGGCGCAGCGGTCTAAGGCACAGGCCCGGGTTAGATCAACGTTGGTTTGGCCGGCCGGGATGTCCTTGTCCCTTTGAGCTCTAGCGACTCCTGTGGCGGGCCAGGTGCATGCACTCTGACACGGTCACCGGCTGTACGGTATTTCCTCCAACACATTGAAAGTTAGGATAATAGTTAGGCCTACATAGCAACTGGTTATATTGTCAGTGTATATTAGAATGATTTAGCAAGCTAACAGTTACATACCATATGTAGCCGTTCACTTGTGGGTAGCTTTATCGCACCCCTCTTCCCTCAACGTTTTAATTACGCCGACAGACACATTGTTGCTCTTTGTGAATTCGGTGTCCTTCTGTATGCTCCATGCCAAACTGAGATGGGGGTCGTTGATATGTCTGTTCAAGTCCAGCATAGCTGCTAATCCCATATTCTTCGACATTCATGTTTCTCACGGAACCATACAAGTCCCGTAGAATGACGTTCAGCTCCGTGTATATGTTGTATTCCCAAACTCACAATGTATCCCTTTTTCTGCACATCAGTCAGTGAAGCAGGTAAGTGCCCACATTGTTTCACAATATTATTATAGTTTCTGTTTCTCAAGTTAATCTAAATGCTTATTTTGTACATCGGCATGTCAAACTATTGTTGACGTATCCATTTTATCGAGGTGAAAAGGCGTTACATCATAGTCATGGTATGCGGTCTCACATACACGCGACTGAATGTTGTTTTAGCCAATCAGTATCCAAACTACCCGGTTTATAAATGTTGTTATTACATTTGCGCAAAATAACACAGCATTAGCCATAGCAAAATTGAGAGTTGCAGGAAATTAGCTTTAAAACAGCAACATTTTCTCTCAGGTCCATGCCAAAAAGTGTAGAATTACAGAAAATGTGCTTTAAAACTGCAAACATTTCTCACACCTCCATGGAGAAAGGTGTATAATTGCAGGAAGTTAGCTTAATAATGAAAAGATGTCTCTACACTGCAAAAATTGTTCTCTAAAATTCAGCCACTTCAAATGGCTGACCGCGCCCATTGCCATGCCTAAGCCCTTTTTTGATCAATAAACAACCCTGATATCAATCTCAGCCGTTCATGTTTTCCACTGATGTATATGGATGTCTCATGGTATGGTGGGGTATGCAAAATGGGTCAACTTTAAGCACCTTTTATCTCGTGAATGTTTTAGCGTCCTGGTCCAAAAAGTCACTTTCTGAGCACATCTACAATGGGAAGATATGTATGTTGGGTTTTGTTCAAATCAAAAGGGATGCTGTCAAAAAGCGATTGAAATCAAATGGATTTACCCAGAATAGTGTTTGTTACCCTATTAGCTGGCTATTGCTTTAGATTGAATACCACTCCTTAAATGTAGTACGCTCACGTACTCTTATCAGATGTTCTGATACTCCAGTATTCTCATGTATCGATTTGACTCAAGGACTCTGCTGGCTCCGGACTAAATCAGATTAGAGATGGTGGAGAAAAAAATAGGAGTGCTAGGTGAACATTCAGTTCAGAGTTGAGCACAAGATGAATGAGAGCGAGAGAGGAGTCAGACGAACATGTCAGACAGACGCACCCGTGGAAAAGCAGGGGTCCTATTTTTAGAGCTGTCCTTTGTGGTGGCCTGTTCTGCTGTGCCTGGGTTCAACTGCTGCACGGATGCAAAAGCCCCAGGTTAAAAGGATTTACACAACATCATAGAGACACACAGAGACCGATCCAAGCACTTGCTTCTGTAATGACCGACCTGGGAGAACACATCTTCGTTTTATTTTTTGCCTGCTATGTAAGCAAGTTATGTAGCCTACATTTGTAATTGTTTTGCATATAAAATGTTGTCCTGAACATGGACTGATTTGGCAATTCCCTCATCACTGACTGTTGGTAAGAGTTTGAATTTCTAAAACAACAGTGTTGAGTACTATGCTTACAGGGTCATATTATGCCATCTAATCTCCCCCACTCTCCCATGTCTCTATCAACATTGGATGATGACTTCAGCATTGTGCCTGGTTGTGACTTTTTCTGTACTCTTCCACTCCTTACTTACAATCTCATCTAGTCAGTCAATCACACACACTGGCTCACAGTTTTGCCTGCAAAGATGAAATGTTATGCAGCCAATGTAATGGGGAGGTTGAATATTCTGTGGTGCTCACCAAGCCACGTTCATTTCCAGGCTTAAACACTTCAACTGCTGATATTGTTATTTCATATACCTTATTTTACATTGCACAATGCTCAGACCCACTTTCATATGTTCCAATGGCCATCAATCATACAGTTTGCAGACCGAGTGTATCGGTTAAGACTGAACACCTCACTATGGCCCTGACAGGGGCATTTCCACCTATTCTCCAGGGCCCGGTTTCCCAATAGCAATGTAACTTAGGCTTATGACTGTTTTAACGATGCGTCGTTACTACAACGGCCGAAGATGTAACATCCATTTCCCCGTCAGAGAACGTTCGCTAAGTGCATCGTTGAAGCATGTGTCGATACTCATAGGATGGAAAGAAAGGAAGCGCCGCTGTTCCGATCAGCTTTCAACACTCAAATGTTACCTTAACATTAGAATTATTCCATAATATTGTAGATCATTCAGCTCCTAGAGAGATATCACCAATATGGCTGCAGATATTGAGGCAGCTTATTCTAATGCTTATACTGTATAATAATGCACTAAATAAAAATATTTGACACATTGTTGTTACACATCATGAAATACTGTACGTACAGAACCAGTCAAAACTTTGGACACCACATCATTCCAGGTTTGATTTGTTTTAGTACATAATACAATAATAGTGAAGACATTGTTGAGGAAATAACAGATGTGGAATCATGTACTAACCAAAAACAGTGTTAAACAAAATAAAAAATATATTTTACAGCCACCCTTTGCCTTAATGACAGCTTTGCACACTCTTGACATTCTCTCTACCAGCTTCGCCTGGAATACTTTTCCAACAGTCTTGAAGGAGTTCCCACATGTTGAGCGATTTCTATTTTGAAATTTGTGATCAGACAGCCACAATCAATCGGAGAACATAGCTGACGTTTTATGTATTCCTAACCAATTGGGTTTCTGTTTGTTTCTTTGAGTTGTTTGTAACTTATATTTTAACTTATTTTGTACATGCTATTGCTGCTACCGTCTCTTATGACCGTTTTCTCACCACGGACTGGCAGAATCCTTTTTTTCCTTTAACGAGCCCGATGTGAATGATATACTGCCTTCCTGGGAACAGGCCCAGATCCCCGATATTTGCATGAAGAGAAGGTGGAGAAAAAGCGGCCAGAGGGCGGGCTGCCTCTTGAGAACTCGTAGGCGATCAAATAAACCCCACTTCCTTCCATTCTGCTAGCAACCTTGCAATCTTTGGAAAGTAAAAAGGCATTGAGTACACCCCCCCCCCCCACAGTGACCGTATGTACTGTACATACCCCAACCAGGAGTCATGGATTACAAGCAACATCCGCACTGAGCCAAAGGGTAGAGCTGCCGCTTTCAAGGAGTGGAACTCTAATGCGGACGCTTATAAGAAATCTCACGATGCCCACTGACGAACCGTTAACAGGCAAAGCATCAATACAGGACAAAGATTGACTCGCACTAAACCGTCTCCGGTGCTCGTCGGATGTGGCAGGGCTTGCAAACTATTACAGACTACAAAATGGAAGCACAGCCGCAAGCTTCCCAGTGGCACGAGCCTACCAGATGAGCTAAATTACTTATATGCTCGCTTTGAGGCAAATAAAACTGAAACATGCATGAGAGCACCTGCTGTTCCTGAAGACTGTGTAATCACGCTCTCCTCTGCCAATGTTAGTAAGCCATTTAAACAGGTCAACACTCACAAGGCTGCAGGGGCAGGCAGATTACCAGGACATGTACTGCGAGCATGCGCTGACCAACTGACAAATGTCTTCACTGAAATTTTCAACCTCTCCCTGTCCGAGTCTGTAATACCAACATGTTTCAAGCAGACCACCATAGTCCCTGTGCCCAAAGACACTAAGGTAACCTGCCTAAATGACTACGGAACCTGTAGCATTCACGTCTGTAGCCATGAAGTTCTTTGAAAGGCTGGTCATGGCTCACATCAACAGCCATTATCCCAGAAACGCTATACCCACTCCAATTTGCATACCGCCCCAACAGATCCACAGATGATGAAATCTCTATTGCACTCCACACCACCCTTTCCCACCTGGACAAAATGAATACCTACGTGAGAATGCTACTCATTGACAACAGCTCAGCGTTCCACACCATAGTGGCCTCAAAGCTCATCAATAAGCTAAGGACCCTCAGGGTTGCATGCTCAGTCCCCTCCTGTACATCCTGTTCATTCATAACTGCACGGCCAGGCACGACTCCAACACCATTAAGTTTGCCAATGACACAACAGTGATAGGCCTGATCGCCGACAACGATGAGACAGCCTATGTAGTGGAGGTCAGAGACCTGGCAATGTGGTGCCAGGACAACAACCTCTCCCACAACAAAGGAGATGATTGTGATCTACAGGAAAAGGGAGGACCATGCACGCCCCCATTCTCATTGACGGGTCTGTAGTGGAGCAGGTTGAGAGCTTCAAGTTCCTTGGTGTCCACATCACCAATTAACTAAGGTGGTCCAAGCACACCAAAACAGTTGAAGAGGGCACAACAAAATATATTCCCCCTCAGGAGACTGAAAAGATTTGATATGGGTCCTCAGATCCTCAAAGCTTCTACAGCTGCACCATCGAGAGCATGGTTGCATCACTGCCTGGTTTGGAAACTGCTCGGCCTCCGAATGCATGGCACTACAGAGGGTACATCACTTAGGTCAGGCTTTCTGCCATCCAGGAACTCTACACCAGGCAGTGTTCTCTCTGCTATCGATGGCAAGCTGTACCGGAGTGACAAGTCCAGGTCCAAGAGGTTCCTAAACCACTTCTACCCCCAAGCCATAAGACTCCTGACCATCTAATCAAATGGCTACCCAGACTATTTGCATTGCGCCCCCTCCCCTATTTTACACCGCTGCTACTCTCTATTGTTATCATCTATGCATAGTCAATTTAATAACTCTTCCTATATGTAAAGTTGAAGTCGGAAGTTTACATGCACCTTAGCACCTAAGTACATTTAAACTTAGTTTTTCACAATTCCTGACATTTAATCTTAGTATAAATGTCCTGTCTTAGGTCAGTTAAGGTCACCATTTTGTTTTAAGAATGTGAAATGTCAGAATAATAGTGGAGAGAATGATTTATTTCAGCGTTTCTTCCTTTCATCACATTCCCAGTAGGTCAGAAGTTTACATACACTCGATTACTATTTGGTAGCATTGCCTTTAAATTTTTTAACTTTGGTCAAAATTTTGAGTACCCTTCGACACGCTTTCCACAATAAGTTGGGTGCTCGCGCACACTTTTTCAGTTCTGCCCGCTCATTTTCTATAGGATTGGGGTCAGGGCTTTGTGATGGCCACTCCAATACCTTGACTTTGTTGTCCTTGAGCGATTTTACCACAACTTTGGAAGTATACTTAGGGTAATTTTCCATTTGGAAGTCCCATTTGCGACCAAGCTTTAACTTCCTGACTGATGTCTTGAGATGTTGCTTCAATATATGCACATTTCCTGCCTCATGACGCCATCTAGTTTGTGAAGTGCAGCAGTCCCTCCTGCAGCAAAGCCCCATAACATGATGCTCCCACCCCCGTGCTTCACGGTTGGGATGGTGTTCTTTGGCTTGCAAGCCTCCCCCTTTTTCCTCCAAACATAACGATGGTCATTATGGCCAAACAGTTCTATTTTTGTTTCATCAGACCAGAGGACATTTCTCCAAAAATTATGATCTTTGTCCCCATGTGCTGTTGCAAACCGTACTCTTATGGCGGTTTTGAAGCAGTGGCTTCTTCCTTGCTGAGCGGCCTTTCAAGTTATGTCGATATATGACTTGTTTTACTGTGGATATGGATACTTTTGTACCTGTTTCCTCCAGCATCTTCACAAGGTCCTTCGCCGTTATTCTGGGATTGATTTGCACTTTTCGCACCAAAATATGTTAATCACTAGGAGACAGAATGCTTCTCCTTCCTGAGTGGTATGACGGCTGCGTGGTCCCATGGTGTTTATACTTGCGTACTATTGTTTGTACAGATGACCGTGGTACCTTCAGGCGTTTGGAAATTTCTCCCAAGGATGAACCAGACTTGTGGAGGTCTACAACTTTTTTTCTGAGGTCTTGGCTGATTTCTTTTGATTTTCCCACGATGTCACACAAAGAGGCACTGAGGTTGAACGCATTGAAATACATCCACAGGTACAACTCCAAATGTCTCAAATTATGTCAATTAGCCTATCAGAAGCTTCTAAAGCTGTTTAAAGGCACAGTCAACTTAGTGTATGTAAACTTCTGACCCACTGGAATTGTGATACAGTGAATTATAAATACTCTGTCTGTAAACGATTGTTGGAAAAATGACTTTTGTCATGCACAAAGTACATGTCCTAACCGACTTGTGGTTTAAAAACGAGTTTTAATGACTCCAACCTAAGTGTATGGAAACTTTCGACTTCTGTACATTTGACCTCCACTAACTGGTGCCCCTGCAAATTGGCTCTGTACCGGTACTCCCCTTTGTATTGTCTCGCTATTGTTATTTTACTGCTGCTCTTTAATTACTTGTTACTTTTTTCTTATTCTTCCTCATCTTTTTTTTTTTAAAGCTGCATTGTTGGTCAGAGGCTCATAATTAAAGCATTTCACTGTAAGGACCGGTTGTATTCAGTGCATGGCACTAATAACGATTTGATTTGGTTCCCATTCAAGTCAGGACTGGCAGCCATTGCTGGTGTACCCATGAGTTTAACAGTCAAATTGCCCAGGTTAGAGGTTCCAAAACCCTTCTATGGATTATATGTCTATGGCCATAACAAGTGGTTCTATATTTGGCGAACATGCTGCCCAAATTGCGGCCCTCTCGAATAAGCTGTGGATCCGGTTTTATCACAAGCACTATTCTTTTCTATCTTTTGATCCTCTGTGGGTAAATTATGTTCTCTGGTGTAGTATTTTGACTGATTTTATGTCTGTTCAGACAGGAGTAATGTAGTTTTTGGAAGATTATTTTTTTTTAAATATATATTTGGGGACATTTGTTCAATTTCAGGGGATGCTGCAGCACCTCCAGCACCCCTACTTCCTGCAGCTATGGCTTTAATGTCCTTAAGATGCTTTTGGGAAAAACCAGACCCGGGCTGTTTTTGATCTCACTGACTTGCCCTACATCCTGGGAGATGTCTGCGCCTATTATTTCAGGCCTTTCCTCTTCCTCGCCCTCCCCATGCCTCTCCTCCCATTATATCGGTTGTCGCTAGTTACCACAGCCACAAAGTCAAAATTGGCTGTGTCATAAAAGTTCATGAAAACAAAAATGTGCTTTTTGGACTTAATTTAAGATGAGGCATAAGGTTATCAGTGTGATTGAAGATTAGGTTCAAAATCATATTTTAAAAAGAGAAATTGTTCAAATAGGCAGAGTTTAGCCATAATTATGACTTTGTAGCGGTGGTAACCTGGTTTGGCTTGCAAATCCTGTCCACTTCCTACCCGGACAGGAAACGTGCCCACGCCAACTCATGCCAACAGCAACACAATACCTTGCTGCCTCTTGAACTGGCAGAGGTGTCGTGGGAACAGCAGCATCAGGAAGTCAACCCTAGAGGAGGAGATGGCAGCAGTGTATTAGCAACTTTTTTTTTTACAAGGGTCCTGGCCCCTTATTGATATGCGCAGTCAGCAATTTAACAAGGCTTTAGACTCTTTCACATATACTAACATGAAGATAATATACTGTGGGAATTGCACCGTCATGATCAGTAATGGAAGGCTGGTAGCGTCCGTTTTTAGCTGCTTTGGTTAGCTTGAGTGGTGCTAATCGCTTACTAGTTTGTTAATCAGTTTTATATTTGTTGTTAATCAACCGTGTTGCAAAACTTAAAAGACACCAAGACTTCTAGATTTATAGCCAGGCGTAATAGATCTCTTCTTATATGCTATTGGCCTATTTAAGAAATGGCAAATGTTACCCGGTGATACGAGTATTTGCATTGGTTAACCTTTTTTGAAATTGTAATTTCAGTGGTTTATCTGGCGAGGTATTAGCACCGGTATTTGCTTTGACTGGTACTTATTGACTTGTAGGAAGATGCAGAGGGGGAGAGAGGAGAGTTTAAGCTCTTAGTCTTTGTGCTGATGTCCAGCTACTGTGTGTGAGTGGGAAAGGCC